>NC_091311.1:4634863-4934863 GCF_038502225.1 Cherax quadricarinatus | reverse complement strand
ACACATTTATAAATACAGTTTGAGACACATTTATATATGCAGTCTGAGACATATTTATATATATGTACTTTGAGACACATTTACATATGTAGTCTCACACATTTATGTGTCCAGTCTGACACTAATTTATATATGCAGACTGAGACATATTTACATATGCAGTCTGAGACATATTTATGTATGCAGTCTGAGACACATTTATGAATACAGTCAGAGATACATTTATATGTGCAGTCTGAGACACATATGTATAAGCAGTCTGAGATACGTTTATACATGCAGTCTGAGACACATTTATATACACAGTCTGAGACATTTATATATGCTGTCTGAGACAGTTATATATGCAGTCTGAGATATATTTATATATGCAGTCTGACACACATTTATATACATGCAGTTTGAGACACATTTAAATATATGCAGTCTGAGACACCTTTACAGATGTAGTCTGAGACACATTTATATATATGCAGTGTGAGACACATTTGCATATGCAGTCTGAGACATTTATATATGCCGTCTGAGACATATTTATATATGCAGTCTGTGACATATTTATATATGTTGTTTGAGATACATTTATATATTCATTCTGAGACACATTTACATATGCAGTCTGAGACACATTTATATTTGCAGTATGAGTCATAATTATATATACAGACTGAGACATATTTATATATGCAGTCTGAGACACGTTTATATATGCAGTCTGAGACACATTTACATATGCAATCTTAGACACATTAATATGCAGTCTGAAGCACATTTATATATGCAGTCTGAGACACATTTGTGTATGCAGTCTGAGACACATTTATACAAGTAGTCCGAGACACATTTACAAATACAGTCTGAGACACATTTATATAAGCAGGGCGAGACACATTAATGTAAGAAGTGTGATACACATTTACGTATGTTGTCTGAGACATCTTTGTATATACAATCTGAGACACATTTTATATGCATTCTCAGAAGCATTTATATATGTAGTCTGAGACACATTTATATAAACAGTCTGAGACATATTTATATATGCAGTCTGAGACACGTTTATATAAGGAGTTTTAGACATATTTACATATGCAGTCTGAGACACGTTTATATGCATGCAGTATGAGACACATTTATAGATGTAATCTGAGACACATTTACATAAGCTGTTTGATACACTTTTACAAATACAGTCTGAGACACATTTATATATGCAGTCTGAGACACATTTATATAAGCAGGCTGAGACACATTTATATATGCCTTCTGATACTAATTTATATATGCAGTCTCAGACACATTTATATATGCAGTATGAGACACATTTTCATATGCAGTTTGAGACACATTGACATATGCAGTCTGAGACACATTTACATATGCAGTCTGAGACACATTGACATATGCAGACTGAGACACATTTATATATGCAATCTGAGACACATTTACATATGCAGTCTGAGACACATTGACATATGCAGTCTGAGACACATTTACATATGCAGTCTGAGACACATTTATATATAAAGTCTTAGACATATTTATGTATACAGTCTGAGAAATATTTATATAAGCAGCCTGAGACACATTTATGTGTGCATTCTCAGTCACATTTATAAATGCAGTCTTAGACACATTTATATATACAGTTTGAGACACGTTTGTAAATTCAGTCTGAGACATATTTATATATGCAGTCTGAGACACGTTTACATATGCAGTCTGAGACACGTTTACATATGCAGTCTGAGACACGTTTACATATGCAGTCTGAGACACGTTTACATATGCAGTCTGAGACACGTTTACAAATGCAGTCTGAGACACGTTTACAAATGCAGTCTGAGACACGTTTACATATGCAGTCTGAGACACGTTTACAAATGCAGTCTGAGACACGTTTACATATGCAGTCTGAGACACATTTATTTACAATAAAGTACAAATTCATATCCAAGTAAGTGGTTGCCATGACTCACTTTATTCCAGTTTGTCCACTTGATGTTTGACGTAGTTTATCTTAGTGTGTACCAGTCACCCTGGGTAGTGTGTACCAGTCACCCTGGGTAGTGTGTACCAGTCACCCTGGGTAGTGTGTGCCAGTCACCCGGGGTAGTGTATACCAGTCACCATGGGTAGTGTGTACCAGTCACCCTGGGTAGTGTGTACCAGTCACCCTGGGTAGTGTATACCAGTCACCATGGGTAGTGTGTACCAGTCACCCTGGGTAGTGTGTACCAGTCACCCTGGGTAGTGTGTACCAGTCACCCTGGGTAGTGTGTACCAGTCACCCTGGGTAGTGTGTACCAGTCACCCTGGGTAGTGTGTACCAGTCACCCTGGGTAGTGTGTACCAGTCACCCTGGGTAGTGTATACCAGTCACCCTGGGTAGTGTGTACCAGTCACCCTGGGTAGTGTGTACCAGTCACCATGGGTAGTGTGTACCAGTCACCCTGGGTAGTGTGTACCAGTCACCCTGGGTAGTGTGTACCAGTCACCCTGGGTAGTGTATACCAGTCACCCTGGGTAGTGTGTACCAGTCACCCTGGGTAGTGTGTACCAGTCACCATGGGTAGTGTGTACCAGTCACCCTGGGTAGTGTGTACAAGTCACCCTGGGTAGTGTGTACCAGTCACCCTGGGTAGTGTGTACCAGTCACCCTGGGTAGTGTGTACCAGTCACCCTGGGTAGTGTGTACCAGTCACCATGGGTAGTGTGTACCAGTCACTCTGGGTAGTGTGTACCAGCACCCTGGGTAGTGTGTACTAGTCACCCTGGGTAGCGTGTACCAGCCACCCTGGGTAGTGTGTACCAATCACCCTGGGTAGTGTGTACCAGTCACCCTGGGTAGTGTGTACCAGTCACCCTGGGTAGCGTGTACCAGTCACCCTGGGTAGTGTGTACCAGTCACCATGGGTAGTGTGTACCAGTCACCCTGGGTAGTGTGTACCAGTCACCATGGGTAGTGTGTACCAGTCACCCTGGGTAGTGTGTACCAGTCACCCTGGGTAGTGTGTACCAGTCACCATGGGTAGTGTGTACCAGTCACTCTGGGTAGTGTGTACCAGCACCCTGGGTAGTGTGTACTAGTCACCCTGGGTAGCGTGTACCAGCCACCCTGGGTAGTGTGTACCAATCACCCTGGGTAGTGTGTACCAGTCACCCTGGGTAGTGTGTACCAGTCACCCTGGGTAGCGTGTACCAGTCACCCTGGGTAGTGTGTACCAGTCACCATGGGTAGTGTGTACCAGTCACCCTGGGTAGTGTGTACCAGTCACCATGGGTAGTGTGTACCAGTCACCCTGGGTAGTGTGTACCAGTCACCCTGGGTAGTGTGTACCAGTCACCCTGGGTAGTGTGTACCAGTCACCCTGGGTAGTGTGTACCAGTCACCCTGGGTAGTGTATACCAGTTACCCTGGGTAGTGTGTACCAGTCACCCTGGGTAGTGTGTACCAGTCACCATGGGTAGTGTGTACCAGTCACCCTGGGTAGTGTGTACCAGTCACCCTGGGTAGTGTGTACCAGTCACCCTGGGTAGTGTGTACCAGTCACCCTGGGTAGTGTGTACCAGTCACCCTGGGTAGTGTGTACCAGTCACCATGGGTAGTGTGTACCAGTCACTCTGGGTAGTGTGTACCAGCACCCTGGGTAGTGTGTACTAGTCACCCTGGGTAGCGTGTACCAGCCACCCTGGGTAGTGTGTACCAGTCACCCTGGGTAGTGTGTACCAGTCACCCTGGGTAGTGTGTACCAGTCACCCTGGGTAGCGTGTACCAGTCACCCTGGGTAGTGTGTACCAGTCACCATGGGTAATGTGTACCAGTCACCCTGGGTAGTGTTTACCAGTCACCATGGGTAGTGTGTACCAGTCACCCTGGGTAGTGTGTACCAGTCACCCTGGGTAGTGTGTACCAGTCACCCTGGGTAGTGTGTACCAGTCACCCTGGGTAGTGTGTACCAGTCACCCTGGGTAGTGTGTACCAGTCACAATGGGTAGTGTGTACCAGTCACTCTGGGTAGTGTGTACCAGCACCCTGGGTAGTGTGTACTAGTCACCCTGGGTAGCATGTACCAGCCACCCTGGGTAGTGTGTACCAGTCACCCTGGGTAGTGTGTACCAGTCACCCTGGGTAGTGTGTACCAGTCACCCTGGGTAGCGTGTACCAGTCACCCTGGGTAGTGTGTACCAGTCACCATGGGTAGTGTGTACTAGTCACCCTGGGTAGTGTGTACCAGTCACCCTGGGTAGTGTGTACCAGTCACCATGGGTAGTGTGTACCAGTCACCCTGGGAAGTGAGTACCAGCACCCTGGGCAGTGTGTACCAGCACCCTGGGCAGTGTGTACCAGCACCCTGGGCAGTGTGTACCAGCACCCTGGGCAGTGTGTACCAGTACCCTGGGCAGTGTGTACCAGCACCCTGGGCAGTGTGTACCAGCACCCTGGGCAGTGTGTACCAGCACCCTGGGCAGTGTGTACCAGCACCCTGGGCAGTGTGTACCAGCACCCTGGGCAGTGTGTACCAGCACCCTGGGCAGTGTGTACCAGCACCCTGGGCAGTGTGTACCAGCACCCTGACAGTGTGTACCAGCACCCTGGGCAGTGTGTACCAGCACCCTCGGCAGTATATACCATCACCCTGTGAAGTGTGTACCAGCACCCTGGGCAGTGTGTACCAGCACCCTCGGCAGTATATACCATCACCCTGTGAAGTGTGTACCAGCACCCTGGGCAGTGTGTACCAGCTCCCTGGGCATTGTGTACCAGTACCCTGGGCAGTGTGTACCAGCACCCTGGGCAGAGTGTACCAGTACCCTAGGCAGTGTGTACCAGCACCCTGTGCAGTGTGTACCAGCACCCTGTCCAGTGTGTACCAGCACCCTGTGCAATGTTTACCAGCACCCTGGGCAATGTGTACCAGTACCCTGGGCAGTGTGTACCAGCACCCTGGGCAGTGTGTACCAGCACCCTGGGCAATGTGTACCAGTACCCTGTGCAATGTTTACCAGCACCCTGGGCAATGTGTACCAGCACCCTGAGCAGTGTGTATCAGCACCCTGGGCAGTGTGTACCAGCACCCTGGGCAATGTGTACCAGTACCCTGGGCAGTGTGTACCAGCACCGAGGGCAGTGTGTACCAGCACCCTGGGCAGTGTGTACCAGCACCCTGAGCAGTGTGTACCAGTCCCCTGGGCAATGTGTATCAGTACCCTGGGCAGTGTGTACAAGTACCCTGGGCAATGTGTACCAGCACCCTGGGCAATGTGTACCAGCACCCTGGGCAGTGTGTACCAGTCCCCTGGGCAATGTGTACCAGTACCCTGGGCAGTGTGTACCAGCACCCTGGGCAATGTGTACCAGTACCGTGGGCAGTGTGTACCAGCACCCTGGGCAGTGTGTACCAGCACCCTGGGCAGTGTGTACCAGTATCCTGGGCAGCGTGTACCAGCACCCTGGGCAGTGTGTACCAGTACCCTGGGCAGTGTATACCAGTACCCTGGGCAGTGTGTACCAGCACCCTGGGCAGTGTGTACCAGCACCCTGGGCAGTGTGTACCAGTACCCTGGGCAATGTGTACCAGTACCCTGGTCAGTGTGTACCAGCACCCTGGGCAGTGTGTACCAGTACCCTGGGCAATGTGTACCAGTACCCTGGGCAGTGTGTACCAGCACCCTGGGCAGTGTGTACCAGTCCCCTGGGCAATGTGTACCAGCACCCTGGGCAGCGTGTACCAGCACCCTGGGCAGTGTGCACCAGTACCCTGGGCAATGTGTACCAGTACCCTGGGCAGTGTGTACCAGCACCCTGCGCAGTGTGTACCAGTCCCCTGGGCAATGTGTACCAGTACCCTGGGCAGTGTGTACCAGTACCCTGGGCAATGTGTACCAGCACCCTGGGCAATGTGTACCAGCACCCTGGGCAGTGTGTAGCAGTCCTCTGGGCAATGTGTACCAGTACCCTGGGCAGTGTGTACCAGCACCCTGGGCTATGTGTACCAGTACCCTGGGCAGTGTGTACCAGCACCCTGGGCAGTGTGTACCAGCACCCTGGGCAGTGTGTACCAGCACCCTGGGCAGTGTGTACCAGCACCCTCGGCAGTGTGTACCAGCACCCTGGGCAGCGTGTACCAGCACCCTGGGCAGTGTGTACCAGCACCCTGGGCAGTGTGTACCAGCACCCTGGGCAGTGTGCTCCAGCACCCTGGGCAGCGTGTACCAGCACCCTGGGCAGTGTGTACCAGCACCCTGGGCGGTGTGTACCAGCACCCTGGGCAGTGTGTACCAGCACCCTGGGCAGCGTGTACCAGCACCCTGGGCAGTGTGTACCAGCACCCTGGGCGGTGTGTACCAGCACCCTGGGCAGTGTGTACCAGCACCCTGGGCAGTGTGTACCAGCTCCCTGGGCAGCGTGTACCAGCACCCTGGGGAGTGTGTACCAGCACCCTGGGCGGTGTGTACCAGCACCCTGGGTAGTGTGTACCAGCACCCTGGGCAGCGTGTACCAGCACCCTGGTCAGTGTGTACCAGCACCCTGGGCGGTGTGTACCAGCACCCTGGGCAGTGTGTACCAGCACCCTGGGCAGTGTGTACCAGCTCCCTGGGCAGCGTGTACCAGCACCCTGGGCAGTGTGTACCAGCACCCTGGGCAGTGTGTACCAGCACCCTGGGCGGTGTGTACCAGCACCCTGGGCAGTGTGTACCAGCTCCCTGGGCAGCGTGTACCAGCACCCTGGGCAGTGTGTACCAGTACCCTGGGCAGCGTGTACCAGCACCCTGGGCGGTGTGTACCAGCACCCTGGGCAGTGTGTACCAGTACCCTGGGCAATGTGTACCAGTACCCTGGTCAGTGTGTACCAGCACCCTGGGCAGTGTGTACCAGTACCCTGGGCAATGTGTACCAGTACCCTGGGCAGTGTGTACCAGCACCCTGGGCAGTGTGTACCAGTCCCCTGGGCAATGTGTACCAGCACCCTGGGCAGCGTGTACCAGCACCCTGGGCAGTGTGCACCAGTACCCTGGGCAATGTGTACCAGTACCCTGGGCAGTGTGTACCAGCACCCTGCGCAGTGTGTACCAGTCCCCTGGGCAATGTGTACCAGTACCCTGGGCAGTGTGTACCAGTACCCTGGGCAATGTGTACCAGCACCCTGGGCAATGTGTACCAGCACCCTGGGCAGTGTGTAGCAGTCCTCTGGGCAATGTGTACCAGTACCCTGGGCAGTGTGTACCAGCACCCTGGGCTATGTGTACCAGTACCCTGGGCAGTGTGTACCAGCACCCTGGGCAGTGTGTACCAGCACCCTGGGCAGTGTGTACCAGCACCCTGGGCAGTGTGTACCAGCACCCTGGGCAGTGTGTACCAGCACCCTGGGCAGCGTGTACCAGCACCCTGGGCAGTGTGTACCAGCACCCTGGGCAGTGTGTACCAGCACCCTGGGCAGTGTGCTCCAGCACCCTGGGCAGCGTGTACCAGCACCCTGGGCAGTGTGTACCAGCACCCTGGGCGGTGTGTACCAGCACCCTGGGCAGTGTGTACCAGCACCCTGGGCAGCGTGTACCAGCACCCTGGGCAGTGTGTACCAGCACCGTGGGCGGTGTGTACCAGCACCCTGGGCAGTGTGTACCAGCACCCTGGGCAGTGTGTACCAGCTCCCTGGGCAGCGTGTACCACCACCCTGGGGAGTGTGTACCAGCACCCTGGGCGGTGTGTACCTGCACCCTGGGCAGTGTGTACCAGCACCCTGGGCAGCGTGTACCAGCACCCTGGTCAGTGTGTACCAGCACCCTGGGCGGTGTGTACCAGCACCCTGGGCAGTGTGTACCAGCACCCTGGGCAGTGTGTACCAGCTCCCTGCGCAGCGTGTACCAGCACCCTGGGCAGTGTGTACCAGCACCCTGGGCAGTGTGTACCAGCACCCTGGGCGGTGTGTACCAGCACCCTGGGCAGTGTGTACCAGCTCCCTGGGCAGCGTGTACCAGCACCCTGGGCAGTGTGTACCAGTACCCTGGGCAGCGTGTACCAGCACCCTGGGCGGTGTGTACCAGCACCCTGGGCAGTGTGTACCAGTACCCTGGTCAGCGTGTACCAGCACCCTGGGCGGTGTGTACCAGCACCCTGGGCGGTGTGTACCAGCACCCTGGGCGGTGTGTACCAGCACCCTGGGCAGCGTGTACCAGCACCCTGGGCAGTGTGTACCAGCACCCTGGGCAGTGTGTAACAGCACCCTGGGCAGTGTGTACCAGCACCCTGGGCAGTGTGTACCAGCACCCTGGGCAGTGTGTACCAGCACCCTGGGCAGCGTGTACCAGCACCCTGGACGGTGTGTACCAGCACCCTGGGCAGTGTGTACCAGCACCCTGGGCAGTGTGTACCAGCACCCTGGGCAGCGTGTACCAGCACCCTGGACGGTGTGTACCAGCACCCTGGGCAGCGTGTACCAGCACCCTGGGCAGTGTGTGCCAGCACCCTGGGCAGTGTGTACCAGCACCCTGGGCAGTGTGTACCAGCACCCTGGGCAGTGTGTACCAGCACCCTGGGCGGTGTGTACCAGCACCCTGGGCAGTGTGTACCAGCACCCTGGGCAGTGTGTACCAGCACCCTGGGCGGTGTGTACCAGCACCCTGGGCAGTGTGTACCAGCACCCTGGGCAGTGTGTACCAGCACCCTGGGCAGTGTGCTCCAGCACCCTGGGCAGTGTGTACCAGCACCCTGGGCAGTGTGTACCAGCACCCTGGGCAGTGTGTACCAGCACCCTGGGCAGTGTGTACCAGCACCCTGGGCAGTGTGTACCAGCACTCTGGGCAGTGTGTACCAGTACCCTGGGCAGTGTGTACCAGTACCCTGGGCAGTGTGTACCAGCACCCTGGGCAGTGTGTACCAGCACCCTGGGCAGTGTGTACCAGCACCCTGGGCAGTGTGTACCAGTACCCTGGGCAGTGTGTACCAGCACCCTGGGCAGTGTGTACCAGCACCCTGGGCAGTGTGTACCAGCACCCTGGGCAGTGTGTACCAGTACCCTGGGCAGTGTGTACCAGCACCCTGGGCAGTGTGTACCAGCACCCTGGGCAGTGTGTACCAGCACCCTGGGCAGTGTGTACCAGCACCCTGGGCAGTGTGTACCAGCACCCTGGGCGGTGTGTACCTGCACCCTGGGCAGTGTGTACCAGCACCCTGGGCAGTGTGTACCAGTACCCTGGGCAGTGTGTACCAGCACCCTGGGCAGTGTGTACCAGCACCCTGGGCAGTGTGTACCAGCACCCTGGGTAGTGTGTACCAGCACCCTGGGCAGTGTGTACCAGCACCCTGGGCAGTGTGTACCAGTACCCTGGGCAGTGTGTACCAGCACCCTGCGCAGTGTGTACCAGCACCCTGGGCAGTGTGTACCAGCACCCTGGGCAGTGTGTACCAGCACCCTGGGCAGTGTGTACCAGCACCCTGGGCAGTGTGTACCAGCACCCTGGGCAGTGTGTACCAGCACCCTGGGCAGTGTGTACCAGCACCCTGGGCAGTGTGTACCAGCACCCTGGGCAGTGTGTATCAGCACCCTGGGCAGTGTTTACCAGCACCCTGGGCAGTGTGTACCAGCACCCTGGGCAGTGTGTACCAGTACCCTGGGCAGTGTGTACCAGCACCCTGGGCAGTGTGTACCAGCACACTGGGCAGTGTGTACCAGCACCCTGGGCAGTGTGTACCAGCACCCTGGGCAGTGTGTACCAGTACCCTTGGCAGTGTGTACCAGCACCCTGGGCAGTGTGTACCAGCACCCTGGGCAGTGTGTACCAGCACCCTGGGCAGTGTGTACCAGCACCCTGGGCAGTGTGTACCAGCACCCTGGGCAGCGTGTACCAGCACCCTGGGCAGTGTGTACCAGTACCCTGGGCAGTGTGTACCAGCACCCTGGGCAGCGTGTACCAGCACCCTGGGCAGTGTGTACCACCACCCTGGGCAGTGTGTACCAGCACCCTGGGCAGTGTGTACCAGTACCCTGGGCAGTGTGTACCAGCACCCTGGGCAGTGTGTACCAGCACCCTGGGCAGTGTGTACCAGCACCCTGGGCAGTGTGTACCAGCACCCTGGGCAGTGTGTACCTGCACCCTGGGCAGTGTGTACCAGCACCCTGGGCAGTGTGTACCAGCACCCTGGGCAGTGTGTACCTGCACCCTGGGCAGTGTGTACCAGCACCCTGGGCAGTGTGTACCAGCACCCTGGGCAGCGTGTACCAGCACCCTGGGCAGTGTGTACCAGCACCCTGGGCAGTGTGTACCAGTACCCTGGGCAGTGTGTACCAGCACCCTGGGCAGTGTGTACCAGCACCCTGGGCAGTGTGTACCAGCACCCTGGGCAGTGTGTACCAGCACCCTGGGCAGTGTGTACCAGCACCCTGGGCAGTGTGTACCAGCACCCTGGGCAGTGTGTACCAGCACCCTGGGCAGTGTGTACCAGTACCCTGGGCAGTGTGTACCAGCACCCTGGGCAGTGTGTACCAGCACCCTGGGCAGCGTGTACCAGCACCCTGGGCAGTGTGTACCAGCACCCTGGGCAGTGTGTACCAGCACCCTGGGCAGTGTGTACCAGCACCCTGGGTAGTGTGTACCAGTACCCTGGGCAGTGTGTACCAGCACCCTGGGCAGTGTGTACCAGCACCCTGGGCAGTGTGTACCAGCACCCTGGGCAGTGTGTACCAGCACCCTGGGCAGCGTGTACCAGCACCCTGGGCAGTGTGTACCAGCACCCTGGGTAGTGTGTACCAGCACCCTGGGCAGTGTGTACCAGCACCCTGGGCAGCGTGTACCAGCACCCTGGGCAGTGTGTACCAGAACCTGGGCAGTGTGTACCAGCACCCTGGGCAGTGTGTACCAGCACCCTGGGCAGTGTGTACCAGTACCCTGGGCTATGTGTACCAGCACCCTGGGCAGTGTGTACCAGCACCCTGGGCAGCGTGTACCAGCACCCTGGGCAGTGTGTACCAGCACCCTGGGCAGTGTGTACCAGCACCCTGGGCAGTGTGTACCAGCACCCTGGGCAGTGTGTACCAGCACCCTGGGCAGCGTGTACCAGCACCCTGGGCAGTGTGTACCAGCACCCTGGGCAGTGTGTACCAGCACCCTGGGCAGTGTGTACCAGCACCCTGGGCAGCGTGTACCAGCACCCTGGGCAGTGTGTACCAGCACCCTGGGCAGTGTGTACCAGCACCCTGGGCAGTGTGTACCAGCACCCTGGGCAGTGTGTACCAGCACCCTGGGCAGTGTGTACCAGCACCCTGGGCAGTGTGTACCAGCACCCTGGGCAGTGTGTACCAGCACCCTGGGCAGTGTGTACCAGCACCCTGGGCAGTGTGTACCAGCACCCTGGGCAGTGTGTACCAGCACCCTGGGCAGTGTGTACCTGTCACAACATGTTGGTTACCTGTCACAACATGTTGGTTACCTGTCACAACATGTTGGTTACCTGTCACAACATGTTGGTTACCTGTCACAACATGTTGGTTACCTGTCACAACATGTTGGTAAACAAAACAGTCTTATTTCAATTCATTAATTTCCTTAAGTGCTTTCCAACGTAAGTTTTTTAACGCTTTCTCTATACAGACAAATACTATTTTCTATATTATACGTTAAGTTAGGTTAGGGTATGATAAGGAAGGTAGATTTTTCAGTAGTGCCACCTTTGTCTACTTCTATGTTGGCACTGGTGCGCGAAGACGGTTGGTATAGAGTACCTTTAGAATGGGATATGCTATTCCCGTCCTTATAAGCACTCACGGTCCAGTGAACTCTTGCGTATGTTTTTCGAACGCTGTTGTAGATGCCACTCAGGCAATACGCCTTTCCCATCTCTGTACTCTATCCAATGAACAATAAAGTCGAGACACAAGGGATGTGTTTTTCTTCACCGACCTACTGGGTAACGCCACGAGCTCACCACAGGTCATATCAAATATGGTTGGCTGTGGTGATCACACAGTCAGCTCGTCAGTGATTCACCGTCATCTCACTGACAGTAGTCTTGCACATGCGGTAATGTTTGTTGTTCAGTGTTAAAGCTGCAATCGCAGCTGACGCAGGTAATGTAAGATTAACACTCGTATCCTCACAAGATCCTATGGTTCACTTTTTTGTGAAAAAAGTAATTGGGACGTAGGACCAGCGGGTCCCGGTCCTCTATGCACAGTCCGGAATGAACGTGCTTTAAGTGTAGTCTATTCAAGCTAGAATTCCCCTCTGGGGCTTTCCTGGCTAGCTTGACCTCTTTGAGACCTCCTATTCAACGGCCCACAAACAAGGAGGAATGATGCCTGCAATCAGTTAATATATTAGTAACTCAAGCATACAGCCTAGAGTTCCTATATTCTCTGGGGTTTCCCTAAATAGGATCAATATATGACTGAGGAATTACTAGCTTCTGGAACTAGGTACACAAAGAAAAGTTACTTGCTTCTGGAACTAGACACACAAGGAAAAGTTACTAGCTTCTGGAATTAGATACACAAGGAAAAGTTACTAGCTTCTGGAACTAAGTACACAAGGAAGAGTTACTAGCTTGTGGAACTAGGTACACAAGGAATAAATCACTCAACAATCATTAGAGTGACGTACCCTAAAGTGGAGCTTTGCCCCACTTTAGTGTACGTCATCATACGCTAAAGTATCCTTGCCTTCCCCACAACACCCAGTGGCCACCTTGATATTTCAGTTGAATACAAAAGATAACCTCATGGATGGGGTCTGGTGTAGAAATGAAGTCTCTTGTGTACTTCGGGAAGTTTTCTATCGTTGTTTCCTGGCTGCCAGGAAACAACGAACAATCTAAAACGAACAGAATAGAACTTCATGAAGTTCTCGATGAACAGTCTAAAACTTCAAGAACTTCTCGATGAAATTAAGACACATGTGCAACATCTGGGTATCTTTATTGTAGACGTTTCGCCAACCAGTGGCTTTATCAATACAAATTCCAGGACATAACTTGAAGACAGTAGAACTATGTACAGAAGATGAGGTAATCAGTCCCTCAACCTTGGAGTTGATGTGAAGAGCACCGTAGTCGTGGAGATTCTGAAGCAGAAGCAAGGAGCCTGGCGCTTATATTCTAACGTCAGGTGAAAATTGGACGGGTAGCAGACGAGGGCATAGTCACTGGTAGGCGGGATTCCCCAGTGGAAGTGACTATGCCCTCGTCTGCTACCCGTCCCATTTCCACCTGACGTTAGTATATAAGCGCCAGGCTCCTTGCTTCTGCTTCAGAATCTCCACGACTACGGTGCTCTTCACATCAACTCCAAGGTTGAGGGACTGATTACCTCATCTTCTGTACATAGTTCTACTGTCTTCAAGTTATGTCCTGGAATTTGTATTGATAAAGCCACTGGATGGCGAAACGTCTACAATAAAGATACCCAGATGTTGCACATGTGTCTTAATTTCATCTTGTCGGTATTGTATACCATTCTTGTACGAGTTCTCGATGAACAGTCTAAAACTTCATGATTAGATTAGATTTTGCCACCGAAGTGGCTAGTTTATTGTGCACCCCATATCCATCCTGTGGACGGTAGCGCGAGAGCATATGGATACACAAAAGGCGTAGGAACTAGGCCCCAAAGGGTTAACAGGAATACATATGGATTTATATCTACATATCTATAGTTCACTTATCTGTTACAAGCAAATTTAGGAAATTTGCTTAGTATATCTGGTATCTTATTTTCATTAATAAGATATCTTGACATGTCACATAGGTTATTATACTGTCTGTCTCTGTATTCCTCAATAAGTGGACAATTAAGCGCATAGTGTTCAAGAGAGTGACCATATGCCTGATCACATAATTTACATTTAGTTTGATCATCATCTGTGTGTCTCCCAAACTGCCAGAAGTACTTGTAACCAAGCCTAAGCCTGGCCACTACAACATCAGTCAGTCTGTTCACATTGCAAGTTGCTCCATAAACATACTTATCTACGTTCATGTTATCATAGTGGGTTATAGATCTACTCAGGCTTCTAACTGCATTCCTATAACAATCATTTTCATTATTTACTTCTCTCCTAATATTATTCCTAATGCTAGACACAGTTATACCAAAGTTATATTCTACATTCTCCTTCTCGATACTCTTCTTGGCTAACATATCAACTTTATCATGAAGGAGTAATCCAATGTGTGATGGGATCCATAGCAATTGTACATTAATTCCTTTGTCCCTAATTTTTGAGTATCTATACCTGGCTTCCCCAATGAGCATGTTGTTGGAGTCATTATATGAGCCAAGAGCCTTCAATGATGACATAGAATCAGTAATGATGATAGAGTCAAGCTCAGTGTCATAGGTTAGCTTTAGCGCCATTAGGATTGCAAACAATTCAGTTTGCAGTGTAGACGCCCAGTTGTTAATTCTTATGCCTAACTCAACAAATTTATTATCGTTCTTAACTAGGGAGGTGGCAACAAGAGCAGATGCAGCCCTGCCAGAAGACTCCTGTTTAGATCCATCAGTGTATATAACTTGTGATAACTTGTTACTACCAGCTAGGTGAGAAATTTCTTCTTGAGCAGTTGCTCTAACAAGAGATTTAAGGAAGGGATTACTAGCAATGAGCTTCTTGGGAGGGACTTGTAGGTATGTGATATTAAATGAACACATCTTCCATGGAGGGGTGAAATGCTCTTGTTGCCTACAGTGATACAGTTCATGCAGGTTATAAAACTTAATGCAATTGCACGTTTTCACAATCCATTTAGATCTGTGTGTATTTACCTCTAGACACTTGGTAAGATTCACTGTGACAGTGTCTGGTTCGTTTCTCAACATTCTAATACCGAGTACAGTGTTAATTTCAACAATCCTATCACTGATACTAGAAATACCAAGCTCCTTCCTCATGTTAAGAACTTCTGTAGATCTGGGACAGCCAAGAATAATCCTGAGAGCTTCATTTTGCATTAACTCCAAGGGTCGGAGAGAACTTTCTCTAGCTAATATCAACATGGGAGCAGCATAATCAATTAAGGACCTAACATAGGCTATGTACATCATTCTCACGATTCTCACATTAGCACCATAGTTGGGATTGTATCCAGCAACAGCTTTGAGAGCATTTAGCCTAGCTTTACATTTCTTGTTTAGTTGTGGTATAGTGGATTTGTTAAAGGGTACATCTACACCAAGATATCTGTAAGTTTTAACGTAGCTAATGATTTCACCCTGCAAATAGATGGGTGGGGGATGTCGTTTGCTTGTTAATATCATAGTTTTAGAGGAAGATATTATGAGGCCTAGTCGATTACAAATTGCTTGAACTTCATTAAGAATGGTATTCATCTTCTTATGCCCTGTTGTATGGATCATGATATCATCAGCATAGCTTATAGCTATATGTTTAGGTGAGGCAGGTAGAGCATTTAGGAGAGCATTAATCAGAATATTAAATAGCATGGGACTAAGAACTCCTCCCTGCGGTGTACCTAAAGACATTTCTTTAGAATCACTTCTGAAGCCTTGGTAAAGGACAGAGGATACTCTGTTTGACAGGTATCCTATTATCCAGCAGAGTAAGCTACCACCAATATTCATTTTGGCTAGTTCATGTAGTATAACGGTTCTGTTCGCAATATCAAATGCAGATTTTAGATCAAGAAAAGTGGTAAAACTAGTAGAGGTGTGTGCAGTGAGAAAGGTGGAAATACAGTTCTGCACACTTTTACCTTTCATGAACCCATAGAGGTAGGGGGAAAGTTGATCTCTGATTCTGTAGTACAGTCTGTTAAGCATCATTCTTTCAAAAGTTTTACAAAGACAACTAGTTAAGGTTTAGCAAATGGTAATCCATTGAACAAGGCGATTAACTCACTATAAGCAGGTGATATAGGCAACACTGCAAGGGAGTCAGGTCACAAGAGGTTGTGGACACAAGCGACAACTGAGAATCTACATTACACTCCAAGCACAAGCCACCTACTTTTCAGACACATAATAAACCCACACATAATTCGACACATAATTACACACACACACACACACACACACACACACACACACACACACACACACACACACACACACATACACACACACACACACACACACACACACACACACATACACACACACACACCCACATTCACACACACACAAACAAACAAACACACACACACACACACACACACACACACACACACACACACACACACACATACACACACACACACCCACATACACACACACACACACACACATACACACACACACACACACACACACACACACACACTCACACACACACATACACACACACACAAACACACACACACATACACACACCCACATACACACACACACACACACACACACACACACACACACACACACACACACACACACACACACACACACACACACACACACACACACACACACACACACACACTGTAAGTGCGGTAAGTCCCAGGAGGTTGGGGTGTCAGGTCACAAGAAGGTGTGGGCAGCCAAGGACCACTGAGACTTACCTTAAACGCACAAGCCACCTACCTTTCAGTACATAATAAACCCACACATAATTCCACACACAATTACACACAAAATTACACACACACACACACACACACACACACACACACACACACACACACACACACACACACACACACACACACATGTCCAGACACACATACACTCCCCCCTCACCACCGACATCTCACTACTTCCCCTGATCCCTCCCCTCCCTCGATCACCCTCACCTCCCCTGTTCACCCCAAACCCTCCCCACCCCTCCCCACTCAGCTCCCACATAGCCACAGTTCCTCCACTACTTCCCCCCCCCCACACTCTGACACACACACTACTAACCTAACATACAGAACTACATAGGTTTCCCACTCTGAGGCAATCTGGATAAAACAAAAATGGGTTGCCAGAGAGCAACAAGAAAAACCAAGGGACAGGAGGAGGAAAATGCAAAGGAAGATTGGGCAGCAGAGCTCATAAAAAGGGATCATGAATGGGAAAAGAAACTAGAAGAACTTAGCATGAGAATGGAAGAGAGGATAGATATGGAAAGCAGGAAGTGGGAGGTGCATGTCAAAGCAGCAGAAGCTAGGATACAGAGTTTAGAAGAGGAATTGAAAAATCTGAAACAGCCTAAAGAACTAAAGAACATTTTGGGATTGACAACAGAGACTGCTACCTCAGCCACAAATAAGGGGACTGTAGGGAAAGAAGGAGCACAACTGCATGGAGAAGCTCTATCAGAGGAGACTGTAGCAAATGAAAGAGCTAAGCTTTATGTGGAGGCCCTAACAGACAACAACAGAGCCCAAGGAAAGCCGAGAAGGGAAAATGACAGGCCACTGAGCCCAAGTACATTAGCCAGTGAAACTGATGAAAGGAAAGCTGCAGTGGAGGAAACCAAATTTAATGAGGGGATACACAGGGATATGCAGTGGGAGAATGAAAGGGTGAGGTCAGTCTTTGTGTATGGGCTCCAGGAAGTCGAAGGGGAAACATATGAAGCAAGAAAACAAGGGGAAAAAAAGCAATTGAAAGCATCATGAAAGCAATAGGAGAAGACGATATGACCCAGCTGGAAAATTTTCGGAGAATAGGGGGGTTTGTAAAAAAAAGAACCCGGCCAGTGAGAGTGACCTTCAAGGCAGAAGCGACTCGGACCAGGATACTGCAGGAGAAAGCACGATTAAGGGACATGACGGCATACAGGAGGGTGTATCTCGACCGCGACAGAACACAAGAAGAAAGGAAGAAACTGAGAGAGATGGTACAAAGGCGAAAGGAGGAAAGAGAGGGGATGGAGAAGACAGACAGGAGATCCCAGACCCAGGAAGAAGATCTAATACAGCCTCCCTCACAACTTTCTATAGAAGCCTCCCAACCAGGTCAACCCCAGTGCAACCAAACACTCTAAATCAAAACACCCATGCCACATCCAATGCCCCCACCCACTACATTACAAACTTCACCCCCACAGCAACAACCCATAGTTCCTTACCAGGTCTCCCACTTCCCCAACCCCAATATACTTCCCAGACCACAGTCTTAGAAAAGAAGTTGAAGGTGTGGTATACAAATGCAGATGGAATAACAAACAAGTATGAGGAGTGGCACGAAAGAATCAAAGAGATATCCCCAGACATAATAGCACTCACAGAAACAAAACTCACCAGAATAATAACAGATTCAATCTTTCCATCCGGATATCAAACCTTCAGGAAAGACAGAGGGAGGAGAGGGGGAGGAGGAGTTGCACTGCTCATTAAAAACCAGTGGGGTTTTGAGAAAATGGAAGGAATGGATGGCATGGGCGAAAGGGACTACTTAGTAGGAACAATCCAGTCTGAGGGACATAAGGTGATAATTGCAGTAATGTACAACCCACCACAGAACTGCAGAAGGCCAAGAGAAGAATACGATGAGAGCAACAGAGCAATGATCAACACACTAGCCGAGGTGGCCAGGAGAGCACACATGGGGGGAGCAAAGTTACTAGTTATGGGTGATTTCAATCACAAGGAGATTGACTGGAAAAACCTGGAGCCCCATGGGGGTCCCGAAACATGGAGAGCCAAGATGATGGATGTGGTACTGGAGAACCTCATGCATCAACATGTTAGAGACACTACCAGAGAGAGAGGAGAGGATGAACCAGCAAGGTTGGACCTTGTATTCACCATGAGTAGTTCGGACATCGAGGGTATCACGTATGAAAGGCCCATGGGAGCTAGTGATCATGTGGTTCTGTGCTTCGACTACATAGTTGAGCTCCAAGTGGAGAGAGTAGCAGGAATAGGCTGGGAAAAACCAAACTACAAAAGGGGGAACTACTCAGGCATGAGGAACTTCCTTCAAGACATTCAGTGGGAGAGGGAACTGACAGGAAAACCAGTACAAGAAATGATGGACTATGTAGCAACAAAATGCAAGGAGGCAGAGGAGAGGTGTGTTCCCAAGGGAAACAGAAATAATGGGAAGAAGAGAACGAGTCCTTGGTTCACCCAAAGGTGTAGGGAGGCAAAAACTAGGTGTACTAGAGAATGGAAAAGGTACAGAAGACAGAGAACTCAGGAAAATAAAGAAATCAGCCGAAGAGCCAGAAACGAATATGCACAGATAAGAAGGGAGGCTCAGAGACAATATGAAAATGACATAGCATCAAAAGTAAAGACTGACCCGAAGCTGTTGTACAGCCACATCAGGAGGAAAACAACAGTCAAGGACCAGGTAATCAGACTGAGGAAGGGTGATGGGGAATTCACAAGAAACGACCGAGAGGTATGTCAGGAGCTCAACACAAGATTTAAAGAGGTATTTACAGTGGAAACCAGTAGGACTCCAAGAAATCAGAACAGGGGGGCACACCAGCAAGTGCTGGATGAGGTACATATAACCAAGGAGGAGGTGAAGAAGCTGCTATGCGAACTTGACACCTCAAAGGCGGTGGGACCAGACAACATCTCTCCATGGGTCCTTAAAGAGGGAGCAGAGATATTGTGTGAGCCATTAACAAAGATCTTCAACACGTCATTTGAAACTGGGCAACTCCCTGAGGTATGGAAAATGGCAAATGTAGTCCCAATTTTTAAAAAGGGAGACAGACATGAGGCACTAAACTACAGACCTGTATCACTAACGTGTATAGTATGCAAGGTCATGGAGAAGATCATCAGGAGGAGAGTGGTGGGGCACCTGGAAAGAAACAAGTGTATAATTGACAACCAGCACGGTTTCAGGGAAGGAAAATCCTGTGTCACAAACCTACTAGAGTTTTATGACAAGGTGACAGAAGTAAGACAAGAGAGAGAGGGGTGGATCGACTGCGTATTTTTGGACTGCAAGAAGGCTTTCGACACAGTTCCTCACAAGAGGTTACTGCAAAAGCTAGAGGACCAGGCACACATAACAGGAAAGGCACTGCAATTGATCAGAGAATATCTGACAGGGAGGCAACAACGAGTCATGGTACGCGACGAGGTGTCAGAGTGGGCGCCTGTGACAAGCGGGGTTCCACAGGGGTCAGTCCTAGGACCTGTGCTGTTCTTGGTATACGTGAACGACATAACGGAAGGGATAGACTCAGAAGTGTCCTTGTTTGCAGACGATGTGAAGTTAATGAGAAGAATCGAATCGGACGAGGATCAGGCAGGACTACAAAGAGATCTGGACAGGCTACAAGCCTGGTCCAGCAACTGGCTCCTTGAATTTAACCCTGCCAAATGCAAAGTCATGAAGATTGGGGAAGGGCAAAGAAGACCGCAGACACAATATAGTTTAGATGGCCACAGACTGCAAACCTCACTCAAGGAAAAAGATCTGGGGGTGAGTATAACACCGAGCATATCTCCTGAGGCGCACATCAATCAGATAACTGCTGCAGCATACGGGCGCCTGGCAAACCTACGGATAGCGTTCCGATACCTCAGTAAGGATTCGTTTAAGACTCTGTACACCATCTACGTCAGGCCCATACTGGAGTATGCAGCACCAGTTTGGAATCCACACCTAGTCAAGCACGTCAAGAAATTAGAGAAAGTGCAAAGGTTTGCAACAAGACTAGTCCCAGAGCTACGGGGATTGTCCTATGAAGAAAGGTTGAGGGAAATCGGCCTGACGACACTGGAGGCCAGGAGGGTCAGGGGAGACATGATAACGACATATAAAATACTGTGCGGAATAGACGAGGTGGACAAAGACGGGATGTTCCAGAGATGGGACACAGACACAAGAGGTCACAATTGGAAGTTGAAGACTCAGATGAATCAAAGGGATGTTAGGAAGTATTTCTTCAGTCATAGAGTAGTCAGGCCATGGAATAGCCTAGAAAGTGATGTGGTGGAGGCAGGAACCATACATAGTTTTAAGGCGAGGTATGATAGAGCTCATGGGGCAGGGAGAGAGAGGACCTAGTAGCAATCAGCGAAGAGGCGGGGCCAGGAGCTGTGACTCGACCCCTGCAACCACAAATAGGTGAGTACAAATAGGTGAGTACATACACACACACACACACACACACACACACACACACACACACACACACACACACACACATACACACACACACACACACACACATACACACACACACACACACACACACACACACACACACACACACATACACACACACACACACACACACACACACACACACACACACACACACACACACACACCTCACTTTACTTTGAACACCTTCAAAACACTCTCATACATCATTTGAGACCACCTTTTCTCAATATCTCTCATCCACAACCTTTATCATCTCACTACAGAACAACCCCAAGATTACTTCGAACACTCTCATAAATAATTTGAATACTCACATAAACACCTTTGAACATTTCCAAACAACACTGAAGCACTTCCAAAATATCATTTTTGATTACTCCCAAATAAGATTTATCATCTCTAATTTATCTACACTTATACATTTCATTAACTGAAATTACAGCAAATCCACCATACTACTCCCTCAGTCTCCAGACTTTACAACATTAACACAAAAACTAACTCAGACACTTATGACATGAGACATTTTACCAAAACTAACACAAACACATATCCGTTATATCTCCAATATCTAAGATCACCACAATCAAGACGTTTGCCAAATTCTATAACCCCACCACTAAGATCACACATTTTTTTGTGTGCACATTCTCTTAAAACATCATCATAACGAAGATCACTAAAACTATCTATACTTTTACTAAGATCACATAACATTTTATCTTCTCTAACTCACCCACCAATTCACATTCTCATTCACACTTACACATTTTCATTAACCGAAATTACATCTCATCCACCAAACTCCTCCCTCATTCTCCAGACTTTACAACATTAGCACAAAAAAAACTAACTCATACACTTATGACATGAGACATTACCATATCTAACACACTGCCTAACTCTGAACCAACTCTGAACACCACTGATCATCTTCAAAAAATACTCTGCACATCATTTGAACACCTTCAAAAAACACCATCAAACACCTCCGAATACTCCCAAAACACTACTGATTACTACCAAATCACCACTGAATACTACCAAATCACAGTCAAAATCACCAGAAACTAAGTTTAACATCACCATCTAACATCCTTTTTATAGAAATCCCCTCAAATCACTATAACCAAGAACTCCCTCCCCATTTGGCGCATAAAAAAAAGCATGAACACAAACTTAATACGCAAACACTTAGTACATGATCACCATCAACTGAAAACATATCTTGTACACACACATAATCTAAGACAACCACCAACTACAATCACCCATGTTCACTTACCTCAAAAATCACTAATATCACAGAAAACACTCATTTTTATAAACATTTCACACAAAAAAATCATATTTGACAATATCTAAGAGCACTCACCTCACTACCACCAACACACGATGTCACACCTCACAGGACCGACGAGCTCACCTCCAGTGACATCACACTCCCATTGTGTTACTTGGTGGTTGGTAACATCACACCCAACCCACCTTGTTTCAACCTGTTGTACCCTACATTATCTAAGAACACTATATCCAAGACGATTACCAGATTTTATGACCCCACCACCAAGATCACAGAAAACACACATTTTTATAATTATTCACACAAAAATCACGATCACCAATTCCATATCATGTTTACCGTCATCTATCAACACTCATCACCAAGATCACCAAAAATCTAAGATCATGCATCTCAAAACTACTATGATCACTGAAAACACTTATTTTTTAAACATTCGCACAAAAATAAGACATACACAAAAATACCACAACACTTCCAACAACATCTATAACATAACATGAGCACTATAACATATCACTATCACAAAAAAATAATACACAGACACCCACATCTTATACATTTCAATCACAAATTTAAGACATGAGACATACACACCAAATCTAAGACTTCCACCTCCAACTAAGACGTACACATCTTAACTAAGACATACACCAAAAACCTATACTTGACATATTGCGGTATGAATATTCATACCGCATTTATGTTGCATATCACATTTCCTCATTCACATCATCCCTAAAACATCCTTCCTTATTCATTCCGTATATCTCCTAGAGTTGTTTTAACCCCGACGGGCCCATCACGACGTAGGAGCCAGAGCAACCATCACCACTCCAATACCACCTACTACACTCTGGCTCCTACGTCGTGATGGGCCGTCGGGGTTAAAACAACTCTAGGAGATATACGGAATGAATAAGGAAGGATGTTTTAGGGATGATGTGGATGAGGAAATGTGATATGCAACATAAATGCGGTATGAATATTCATACCGCAATATGTCAAGTATGGGTTTTTGGTGTATGTCTTAGTTAAGATGTGTATGTCTTAGTTGGAGGTGAATGTCTTAGATTTGGTGTGTATGTCTCATGTCTTAAATTTGTGATTGAAATGTATAAGATGTGTCTGTCTGTTTGGTAGTACTCAGTGGTGATTTGGTAGTAATCAGTAGTGTTTTGGGAGTATTCGGAGGTGTTTGATGGTGTTTTTTGAAGGTGTTCAAATGATGTGCAGAGTGTTTTTTGAAGATGATCAGTGGTGTTCAGAGTTGGTTCAGAGTTAGGTAGTGTGTTAGATATGGTAATGTCTCATCTCATAAGTGTATGAGTTAGTTTTTTTTGTGCTAATGTTGTAAAGTCTGGAGAATGAGGGAGGAGTTTGGTGGATGAGATGTAATTTCGGTTAATGAAAATGTGTAAGTGTGAATGAGAATGTGAATTGGTGGGTGAGTTAGAGAAGACAAAATGTTATGTGATCTTAGTAAAAGTATAGATAGTTTTAGTGATCTTCGTTATGATGATGTTTTAAGAGAATGTGCACACAAAAAAATGTGTGATCTTAGTGGTGGGGTTATAGAATTTGGCAAACGTCTTGATTGTGGTGATCTTAGATATTGGAGATATAACGGATATGTGTTTGTGTTAGTTTTGGTAAAATGTCTCATGTCATAAGTGTCTGAGTTAGTTTTTGTGTTAATGTTGTAAAGTCTGGAGACTGAGGGAGTAGTATGGTGGATTTGCTGTAATTTCAGTTAATGAAATGTATAAGTGTAGATAAATTAGAGATGATAAATCTTATTTGGGAGTAATCAAAAATGATATTTTGGAAGTGCTTCAGTGTTGTTTGGAAATGTTCAAAGGTGTTTATGTGAGTATTCAAATTATTTATGAGAGTGTTCGAAGTAATCTTGGGGTTGTTCTGTAGTGAGATGATAAAGGTTGTGGATGAGAGATATTGAGAAAAGGTGGTCTCAAATGATGTATGAGAGTGTTTTGAAGGTGTTCAAAGTAAAGTGAGGTGTGTGTGTGTGTGTGTGTGTGTGTGTGTGTGTGTGTGTGTGTGTGTGTGTGTGTATGTGTGTGTGTGTGTGTGTGTGTGTGTGTGTGTGTGTGTGTGTGTGTGTGTTTGTGTGTGTGTGTGTGTGTGTGTGTGTGTGTGTGTGTGTGTGTGTGTGTGTATGTGTGTGTGTGTGTGTGTGTGTGTGTGTGTCTGTGTGTGTGTGTGTGTGTGTGCGTGTGTTTGTGTGTGTGTGTGTGTGTGTGTGTGTGTATGTGTGTGTGTGTGTGTGTGTGTGTGTGTGTGTGTGTGTGTATGTGTGTGTGTGTGTGTGGGTGTGTGTGAGGGTGTGAGTGTGGGTGTGTGTGAGGGTGTGTGTGTGTGTGTGTGTGTGTGTACTCACCTAGTTGAGGTTGCGGGGGTCGAGTCCGAGCTCCTGGCCCCGCCTCTTCACTGATCGCTACTAGGTCACTCTCCCTGAGCCGTGAGCTTTATCATACCTCTGCTTAAAGCTATGTATGGATCCTGCCTCCACTGTGTGTGTGTACTCACCTATTTGTACTCACCTATTTGTGGTTGCAGGGGTCGAGTCCTAGCTCCTGGCCCCGCCTCTTCACCGGTTGCTACTAGGCCCTCTCTCTCCCCGCTCCATGAGCTTTATCAAACCTCGTCTTAAAACTGTGTATGGTTCCTGCCTCCACTACGTCATTTTCTAGGCTATTCCACTGCCTTACAACTCTATGACTGAAGAAATACTTCCTACTATCTCTCTGACTCATTTGTGTCTTCAACTTCCAATTGTGGCCTCTTGTTTCTGTGTCCCCTCCCTGGAACATCCTGTCTTTGTCCACCTTGTCTATTCCACGCAGTATTTTATATGTCGTTATCATGTCTCCCCTGACCCTCCTGTCCTCCAGTGTGGTCAGGCCGATTTCCCTTAATCTTTCCTCATAGGACATTCCCCTTAGCTCTGGAACTAACCTTGTCGCAAACCTTTGTACTTTCTCTAGTTTCTTGACGTGCTTTATCAAGTGCGGGTTCCAAACAGGTGCTGCATACTCCAGTATGGGCCTGACATACACGGTGTACAGTGTCTTGAATGATTCCTTACTAAGGTATCGGAATGCTGTTCTCAGGTTTGCCAGGCGCCCATATGCTGCAGCAGTTATCTGATTGATGTGTGCTTCCGGAGACATGCTCGGTGTTATACTCACCCCAAGATCTTTCTCCTTGAGTGAGGTTTGCAGTCTTTGGCCACCTAGCCTATACTCTGTCTGTGGTCTTCTGTGCCCCTCCCCCATCTTCATGACTTTGCATTTGGCAGGATTAAATTCGAGAAGCCATTTGCTGGACCAGGTGTCCAGTCTGTCCAGGTCTCTTTGAAGTCCTGCCTGGTCCTCATCAGATTTAATTCTCCTCATTAACTTCACATCATCTGCAAACAGGGACACTTCTGAGTCTAACCCTTCCGTCATGTCGTTCACATATACCAAAAATAGCACTGGTCCTAGGACCGACCCCTGTGGGACCCCGCTCGTCACAGGTGCCCACTGTGATACATCATTACGTACCATGACTCGTTGTTGCCTCCCTGTCAGGTATTCTCTGATCCATTGCAGTGCCCTTCCTGTTATATGCGCCTGATGCTCTAGCTTCTGCACTAATCTCTTGTGAGGAACTGTGTCAAAGGCCTTCTTGCAGTCCAAGAAGATGCAATCAACCCACCCCTCTCTCTCTTGTCTTACTTCTGTTATTTTATCATAAAACTCCAGAAGGTTTGTGACACAGGATTTGCCTTCCGTGAATCCGTGCTGGTTGGCATTTATACTCCTGTTCCGTTCCAGGTGCTCCACCACTCTCCTCCTGATAATCTTCTCCATAATTTTGCATACTATACACGTCAATGACACAGGTCTATAGTTTAGTGCCTCTTTTCTGTCTCCTTTTTTAAAAATGGGAACTACATTTGCCGTCTTCCATACCTCAGGTAGTTGCCCAGTTTCCAGGGATGTGTTGAAGATTGTGGTAAGTGGCACGCACAACATATCTGCTCCCTCTCTAAGGACCCATGGGGAGATGTTGTCTGGTCCCATTGCCTTTGAGGTATCGATGTCCCTTAGCAGTTTCTTCACCTCCTCCTCATCTGTATGTATGTCGTCCAACACTTGTTGGTGTATTCCTTGCTGGTGTCCCCATCTGGTCTGTCCCCCCAGAGTCCTTCCTGTCTCTACTGTAAATACTTCCTTAAATCTCGTGTTGAGCTCCTCACATACCTCTTGATCGTTTCTTGTGAGTTCTCCACCTTCTTTCCTCAGCCTTATCACCTGGTCCTTGACTGTTGTCTTCCTCCTAATGTGGCTATACAGCAGTTTCGGGTCAGATTTGACTTTCGATGCTATGTCGTTTTCATACTGTCGCTGGGCCTCCCTCCTTATCTGTGCATACTCGTTTCTGGCTCTTCTACTAATCTCCTTGTTTTCCTGGGTCCTATGCCTCCTGTACCTTTTCCATTCTCTGTTGCACTTAGTTTTTGCCTCCCTACACCTTCGGGTAAACCAAGGACTCGTTTTGGTCTTCCTATTATTTCCGTTTCCCTTGGGAACAAAACTTTCCTCTGCCTCCTTGCACTGTGTTGCCACATATTCCATCATCTCGTTTACTGATTTTCCTACCATTTCTCTGTCCCACTGAACCTCCTGCAGGAAGTTTCTCATACCTGTGTAGTCCCCCCTTTTATAGTTTGGCCTGTCCCCTTCAGTTCCTGTTACCTTCTCCACTTGTAACTCTACTATATAGTCAAAACTCAGAACCACATGATCGCTAGCTCCAAGGGGCCTCTCATAAGTGATGTCCTCAATGTCTGAACTGCTCAGGGTGAACACAAGATCCAGTCTTGCTGGCTCATCCTTCCCTCTCTCTCTGGTTGTGTCCCTGACATGTTGATGCATGAGGTTTTCAAGTACCACATCCATCATCTTGGCTCTCCATGTTTCGGGACCCCCATGTGGCTCCAGGTTTTCCCAGTCGATCTCCCTGTGGTTGAAATCGCCCATTACCAGTAACTTTGCTCTGCTCGAGTGAGCTCTTCTTGCCACCTCAGCCAGTGTGTCCACCATCACCCTGTTGTTTTCTTCGTACTCCTCTCTTGGCTTCCTGCAGTTCTGTGGTGGGTTATACATCACTCCAATGACTACTTTATGTTCTCCGGACTGAATTGTACCTACAATGTAGTCTCTTTCTCCAATCATGTCCATGCCTTCCATTTCCTCAAATCCCCATCGGTGTTTTATGAGCAGTGCAACCCCTCCTCCCCCTCTACTCCTTCTATCTTTCCTCAGGATCTGATATCCTGTTGGGAAGATTGTCTGTTATTGTCTCAGCGAGTTTTGTTTCTGTGACTGCTATGATGTCTGGGGATTTTTCACTGATTCTTTCATTCCACTCCTCATGTTTATTCATTATTCCATCCGCGTTTGTGTACCAAACCTTTAGTTTCTTTTCTATCATTGTGGTCATGCAAGAATATTGGGGTTGGGGGAGCGAGAGCCTTGGTGGGGGCCTATATGGGGCTGTGGTGTAGGTGGGGTTTGTGTTGATGGGGGTGGGGTCAGAATGCCCATAAGGGACAGCTGTTGGGGTGAGGTTTGTGATTTGGGGATTGGTGGCAGAGGGAATAGTGAGTGGGTTGTAGTATAGGTTGCTCAGTTGCGTTGGGAATGTCGCGGGTGGAGTCTTTTGGTGGGAGATTCTGTGGGGTGTGTTTGCCCTTCCTCCTGTGTCTGGGTCCTGCTCATTTTCACTGCTTGTGTGTGCTTGTGTGTGTGTGTGCGTATGTGTGTGTGTGCGTGTGTGTGTGTGAGTGCGTGTGTGTGTGTGTGTGTGTGTGTGTGTACTCACCTAGTTGAGGTTGCGGGGGTCGAGTCCGAGCTCCTGGCCCCGCCTCTTCACTGATCGCTACTAGGTCACTCTCCCTGAGCCGTGAGCTTTATCATACATCTGCTTAAAGCTATGTATGGATCCTGCCTCCACTGTGTGTGTGTGTGTGCGTGTGTGTGTGTGTGCGTATGTGTGTGTGTGCGTGTGTGTGTGTGAGTGCGTGTGTGGGTGTGTTTGTGCGTGTGTGTGTGTGTGTGTGAGGGTGTGTGTGTGTGGGTGTGAGGGTGTGTGTGTGTGTGTGCGGGTGTTGGTGTGTGTGTGTGTGTGTGTGTGTGTGTGTGTGTGTGTGTGTGTGTGTGTGTGTGTGTGTGTGTGTGTGTGTGTGTGTGTGTGCGTGTGCGTGCGTGTGTGTGTGTGTGTGTGGGTGTGTGTGAGGGTGTGTGTGCGGGTGTGTGAGGGTGTGTGTGTGTGTGTGTGCGTGTGTGTGTGTGTGTGTGCGTGTGTTGGTGTGTGTGTGTGGGTGTGTGTGAGGGTGTGTGTGTGGGTGTGTGTGAGGGTGTATGTGTGGGTGTTGGTGTGTGTGTGTGTGGGTGTGCGTCCTTGTGTGTATGCATATATTTGTACGCTCGTGTGCACATGTCCGTGCGTGCGCGTTTGTGTACCAAACCTTTAGTTTCTTTTCTATCATTGTGGTCATGCAAGAATATTGGGGTTGGGGGAGCGAGAGCCTTGGTGGGGCCTATATGGGGCTGTGGTGTAGGTGGGGTTTGTGTTGATGGGGGTGGGGTAAGAATGCCCATAAGGGACAGCTGTTGGGGTGAGGTTTGTGATATGGGTATTGGTGGCAGAGGGAACAGTGAGTGGGTTGTAGTATAGGTTGCTCAGTTGCGTTGGGAATGTCGCGGGTGGAGTCTTTTGGTGGGAGATTCTGTGGGGTGTGTTTGCCCTTCCTCCTGTGTCTGGGTCCTGCTCATTTTCACTGCTTGTGTGTGCTTGTGTGTGTGTGTGCGTATGTGTGTGTGTGCGTGTGTGTGTGTGAGTGCGTGTGTGTGTGTGTGTGTGTGTGTGTACTCACCTAGTTGAGGTTGCGGGGGTCGAGTCCGAGCTCCTGGCCCCGCCTCTTCACTGATCGCTACTAGGTCACTCTCCCTGAGCCGTGAGCTTTATCATACATCTGCTTAAAGCTATGTATGGATCCTGCCTCCACTGTGTGTGTGTGTGTGCGTGTGTGTGTGTGTGCGTATGTGTGTGTGTGCGTGTGTGTGTGTGAGTGCGTGTGTGGGTGTGTTTGTGCGTGTGTGTGTGTGTGTGTGTGTGTGTGAGGGTGTGTGTGTGTGGGTGTGAGGGTGTGTGTGTGTGTGTGCAGGTGTTGGTGTGTGTGTGTGTGTGTGTGTGTGTGTGTGTGTGTGTGTGTGTGTGTGTCTGTGTGTGTGTGTGTGCGTGTGCGTGCGTGTGTGTGTGTGTGTGTGGGTGTGTGTGAGGGTGTGTGTGCGGGTGTGTGAGGGTGTGTGTGTGTGTGTGTGCGTGTGTGTGTGTGTGTGTGTGTGCGTGTGTTGGTGTGTGTGTGTGGGTGTGTGTGAGGGTGTGTGTGTGGGTGTGTGTGAGGGTGTATGTGTGGGTGTTGGTGTGTGTGTGTGTGGGTGTGCGTCCTTGTGTGTATGCATATATTTGTACGCTCGTGTGCACATGTCCGTGCGTGCGCTCTCGTGTGTGTATGTGTGTGCGCGCGCGCTAGTGTGGGTGTATGAACCACTTAACACTTGTATTTATAACTCATTACAATTGTGACCAGGTGTGGACGTATCAGTGGTTCATTAGTTTGTAATTTGCTCATGACTGTAACCATGTATAGGAGTGAGGGTGATTCATTACCTCTGTAACTTGCCATGATTGTGACCAGATCTACCTGGAGTTCATTACCTTTGTAACTAGTTCAGCTATCATAACTTTGGGGTCCAGTCCCTGGACCCATTATGTACCTTTGTAATCTTTTGACTACCGCCCACAGGATGGGTATGGGTTGCATAATAAAGATATTAAACTAAAGTGTGTGTGTGTGTGTGTGTGTGTGTGTGTGTGTGTGTGTGTGTGTGTGTGTGTGTGTGTGTGTGTGTGTGTGTGTGTGTGTGTGTGTGGTGTGTGTGTGTGTGGTGTGTGTGTGTGTGTGTGACTCAACAATCAATATTTGCACCAATAACTCATTACAGTTGTGACCGGGTGTGGAAGTGTGAATTGCTCATCACTCTATAATTTGTTCATGATTGTAGCCATGTATAAACGTAAGTAACCATTCTACAGAATTCATTACCTTTGTAAATTGTGAGTTCATTACCTTTGTAAATTGTGAGTTCATTACCTTTGTAAATTGTGAGTTCATTACCTCTGTAACTTGCTCAGCTATCAAAACTTTGGAGTCCAGTCCCTGGACCAATAATGTACCTCTGTAATCTTTTGACTACCGCCCACAGGATGGGTATGGGGTGCATAATAAACATATTAAACTAAACTATTAACGAAAAAAATGTGAAATTATTTGGATTATCCTGGGTTAAGAGTGAAAAATGTGTAGGGGGAAGTCGACAAGATTCAGCCTGTGTGTGTGGGGTCATCGCGTGACGTCACTGACATAGGGGGAAGTCGACAAGATTCACCCTGTATGTGAGGTCATCACGTGACGTCACTGACATAGGGGGGAGTCGACAAGATTCAGCCTGTATGTGTGAGGTCATCACGTGACGTCACTGACCGCCGAGTAAACACAGGTGGGGTGACGTCACACTTGTTTACACCTGTAGTAAGAGAGAGTACCATGCCCCATAGGAGTTCATTTGAATGCTTACCCTGAGAGGGAGGAATCCAAAAACTTGATCCGAGGAGATGGAGTCTTTGTATTATCGAGAAAAACTTTGATCCAAGGAGATGGAGTCTTTGTATTATCGAGAAAAGCTTGATCCAAGGAGATGGAGACTTTGATTTCAAGAAAAATTTGATCCGAGGAATTGGAGTCTTTGTATTATCGAGAAAACTTGATCCAAGGAGATGGAGACTTTGATTTCAAGAAAAATTTGATCCGAGGAATTGGAGTCTTTGATATCGAGAAAACTTGATCCGAGTAGATGAAGACTTTGATTTCAAGAAAAATTTGATCCGAGGAATTGGAGTCTTTCATATCGAGAAAAACTTGATCCGAGGAGATGGAGACTTTGTATTATCGAGAAAAAAAAATCGAAAAAATTTGGGGTGGGGGTGAAAGTGGGAGGGGCAATCCAAAAAACTTGATTCGAGGAGAGCACAAGAAATTCAAAAAAAAAATCGAAAAAAATCGGAAAAAAATTCGGGGAGCGGGGGCGATCCGGACGACGCTGCAGAAGGCGCAGTAGAAGGCGCGGGCGGGCGCGAGGGGCACAGGGTGGGGCGCGAGGGTGCAGGTGGGCGTGAGGGTGTGGCGGGGCCGGTGGGTCGGCGTGCGGGCGGGGCAGGTGGGGGGTCGTGGGGGGCGCGGGTGGGGGGGTCGTGGGAGCGCGGGGGCGTGGGCGTGGGGGGCGCGGGGGGCGTGGGTGGGGGGTCGTGGGGGCATGGGCGGGTGCGAGGGCGGGGAGCGGGTGGGGGGCGCTGGTGGGGGTCGTGGGTGGGGGTCTTGGGTGGGGGTCCTGGGTGGGGGTCGTGGGTGGGGGTCGTGGGTTGGGTCATGGGTGGGGTCGTGGGTGGGGTCGTGGGTGGGGTCATGGGTGGGGTCGTGGGTGGGGTCGTGGGTGGGGTCGTGGGTGGGGTCGGGGATGGGGTCGTGGGTGGGGTCAAGGTCATTAGCATATAGGTGTGAAAAAGGTCATTAGCATATAGGTGTGAAAAGGAGCCACTCAGGAAAAGGAGCCACTCAGCTGCAGCCCTTTCAGGAGGAGCCATACTGTGGGAGACATACTGTGGGAGCCACTCTGTAGAATGAGCCACAGAGCCGCCTTCATCACTACTTATATATATATATATATATATATATATATATATATATATATATATATATATATATATATATATATATATATATATATATATATTATATATTATATATATATATATATATATATATATATATATATATATATATATATATATATATATATATATATATATTATATATATATATATATATATATATATATATATACATATAAGCTATAAGTAGCGTTTGAGCAACTTTGATAATTTACTGCTGTCAGATTGTTAAGAGAATAAACTGATAAAAGAACTAATGCCTCATAACAGTACTCGTGGAGGTGGATACTAACTGTATTTGTTTCTGATTCAATGAGGCCAGAGTCTCCTTGGAACTTTTTTAGATCGTGTTCTGTAGATATAAAGTATCTCTTTCCTGTAGCTTTCTTCTTAGCAGCATTTTTTCATCCGTCGCAAAACACTGGTGAATTTTCCAGTAATGTCATAATTTTCTTAGCATACAGAGGAGAGTTTTCCGTAGTTCGGTCAGGCACTCGTTTACATACACTTCAATTTTCACACTAATAGACGTATTTAACAGATTGTTTCTTTGAGAGCTACAGTTGAATTTTAGTATTACTGTTTTTTTTCTTGTTTCATTACCTATTACTTTATATTCCTTTATGTCATCACTTGGTATATTGAGTCGGAGATGGTCTAGGATAAGTTTCAAAATGGCTTGTTTACCTGTTTCCTGGGTTATACTTGCTGCAAGATGGATGATATTCACTACATAAGTTTTCCTTGTAGTAGTATTGCTGCTCTCTCCTGTGGTGTTGGGAGTCCTTGATTGATTACTGGGCCTTCTCTTGTTGCCCTGACCCTTGGCCATTGACAGTGGTATCAGTGGAGGTGTAGATGATTGGTAGTGTGCTGATGATTGGTAGTGTGCTAATGATTTGTAGTGTGCTGATGATTGGTAGTGTGCTGATGATTGGTAATGTGCTGATGATTGGAATGTTTCCTTCTGTCTTCAGTTGGTTATATAACGTATTTTGGGTGATTTGTACAGCGGGATTATATCATTCTAGGTATCCACGTATCTTAGTGTTATGTGGGTCCTTACTAGGCCATCACAGCGTTGGACGAACCTCATATGGCAGTAAAATAGAGGAGCAAGAAGCTTGCTGCCGCTGAGAATATAACTTTGGTATAACTGTGTCTAGCATTAGGAATAATATTAGGAGAGAAGTAAATAATGAAAATGATTGTTATAGGAACGCAGTTAGAAGCCTGAGTAGATCTATAACCCACTATGATAACATGAACATAGATAAGTATGTTTATGGAGCAACTTGCAATGTGAACACTGAATGATGTTGTAGTGGCCAGGCTTAGGCTTGGTTACAAGTACCGACTGAAGTTATAGTGGCCAGTCGTAGGCTTGGTTACAAGTACTGACTGATGTTATAGTGGCCAGTCTTAGGCTTGGTTACAAGTACTGACTGATGTTATAGTGGCCAAGCTTAGGCTTGGTTACAAGTACTGACTGATATTGTAGTGGCCAGACTTAGGCTTCGTTACAAGTACTGACTGATATTGTAGTGGCCAGGCTTAGGCTTGGTTACAAGTACTGACTGATATTGTAGTGGCCAGACTTAGGCTTCGTTACAAGTACTGACTGATATTGTAGTGGCCAGGCATAGGCTTGGTTACAATTACTGACTGATGTTATAGTGGCCAGGCTTAGGCTTGGTTACAAGTACTGACTGATGTTATAGTGGCCAGGCTTAGGCTTGGTTACAAGTACTGACTGATGTTATAGTGGCCAGTCTTAGGCTTGGTTACAAGTACTGACTTATGTTATAGTGACCAGACTTAGGCTTGGTTACAAGTACTGACTGATATTGTAGTGGCCAGGCTTAGGCTTGGTTACGAGTACTGACTGATGTTATAGTGGCCAGGCTTAGGCTTGGTTACAAGTACTGACTGATATTGTAGTGGCCAGACTTAGGCTTGGTTACAGGTACTGACTGATGTTGTAGTGGCCAGGCTTAGGCTTGGTTACAAGTACTGACTGATGTTATAGTGGCCAGACTTAGGCTTGGTTACAAGTACTGACTGATGTTGTAGTGGCCAGACTTCGGCTTGGATACAAGTACTGACTGATGTTGTAGTGGCCAGACTTCGGCTTGGATACAAGTACTGACTGATGTTGTAGTGGCCAGACTTCGGCTTGGATACAAGTACTGACTGATGTTGTAGTGGCCAGACTTCGGCTTGGATACAAGTACTGACTGATGTTGTAGTGGCCAGACTTCGGCTTGGTTACAAGTACTGACTGATGTTGTAGTGGCCAGACTTCGGCTTGGTTAAAAGTACTTCTGGCAGTTTGGGAGAGACACAGATGATGATCAAACTAAATGTATTTTTTTTTATATTTTATTTAATCCTTCATATACAGACATTGTACATAAACAGGTACTTTTATAACAATGAAACCAAACACGAACTATAAGTAATGGTTCCAGTACTCAATCTACTGGGTTACTACATAAAGACATCATGACAATACATCGCTGTCCATAACTTACACAACCGACACTCACCCTCACCTGTGAATTTAAATATATAATAGTGATATAAAAACAATATTACAGTACCCCCTAAAAAAGTATACTATCACTGTTACCTGATTATACAAATAAACTCCGTTCTCCTGACATGTAGTATATACACGACACACCTACACACACCTCACGACTATGACATTGACCCCTGATACATTGAATATTATACAAAATACTAAATAATTCTACACAACTGATTACAAGGGTAAAATGTGTACTGACTCAATGCCATTACATCCTATACAACATCATTCACAACTCGCCACTGATATTCATATCATTCAATCTAAGGCGTTCTTCGTGTTGAATGTAACAATTCCGTGCGTACACCGACCACCCCTCCGGGTGGAAGTGTGCTCCCTGTTATCTCCCATACACCAAAAGTAATAGACGCTAATTCAACGGTTTGATACAACTGGCACCTCATTACACATACAATGTAGAATAAAAACACTTAAAATTCACTACCTACATGGCACAATAACGTTAACTTATAAAGTGCAGCTAAACACATACAGCTCAGCAGGCGTTACACTTGCCAGACGTTACAGATATTTGTACTAATTGTACACTAATAATCCAAAAACAATTGTCTGAAGATCAGGTTATATTTAGTCCAATTTTCACTATGAAAAATTTATGAACAAATGGTGTGCCGCACCTTAATGTATTTTTGGTAAGCATCTTATGACAAATATGCTACACCATGTCATCCACTATATTCACCTGTTCAAACATACTCTCGCACACATGTAAACACTTATACATACATATATGTATATTTCCGTACAGATGCACACATATATACATACTCACGCACCTACATATTTATGAAAACGTGCTTTTCCACCTCTGTCCTTATCACAGCCAAGGAACTACACCTTAAAATAAAACAACAGTGTCATACAAACAGTGAACTGCGCTTCTCACGCACTGTTCCGTCATATTACTCAATATTATTACATCACATACATGCTAACCCACTCACACCCACACGCCCCTGTACTGGAGGCTAGCTCGTTGCTTCCCATTCAGTCAATCAATCAATCAAGTTTATTCTCTATAAGGATTACAATGCGGGGTTTACAGATTTTGGTTATTGTGTGGTTTACATGTAATAAAATATTAATTACAGAGGGGGCCACTAGAACACCTAGCATGGCTAGGCATTTCGGGCAAACTTAGATTAATTCTTAACCCTAAATTATTACAAATTATGGAGTAAGTTCACTAAATACTAAGTGACTAAATACTAGTTTGTAAGTTTAGCAATGTGAATGCTTTTGCTTTGGTACAATACATAGTTTCTATATTGGAGTATCACAGGCAAACTTATGACTAGTTAGGAATCATTATTTTAAGATTAAGATTCGTATTTCTGTGCTTATAGTCAAATGGGCAAGTGAGTGAGTGTAAGTGTGAACCACCAGGTGGTTTTTATTTAGTTAGTTGATGGGGTGTATCAGGGAGATAAGATGTTTTCTAACGGTAGTTTTGAAGGTGATGAATGTGTCTGCAGTTCTAGAGTTTTCAGGTAGGGTGTTCCAGATTTTAGGGCCTTTGACATACAATGAATTTTTGTAAAGGTTTAGTCGGACACGGGGAATGTCGTAGAGATGTTCGTGTCAGGTGTTATGCCTGTGGGTACTGTCGCAACTATCAAGAAAGCGTTTTAGGTCAAGGTTAATATTGGAATTTAATGTCCTGTAGATGTAGATTGCACAGGGATGTTCTGAACAGGGAGTAAGTTTAGATTTATGAAGAGTTGGGGGGTGTTGCCAGGGATAGGATTTAGTGTTCATTCTTTCTGTGGCTTTTTGTTTGGTTATTATTGGCTTTACGTGTGTTGCTGCAGTTGATCCCCAAGCACAAATAGCATAGGTGAGATATGGATAAATGAGTAAATAGTATAGTGTGAGAAGAGCATTTTGCGGCACGTACTATCGTATCTTGGAGAGGATCCCAACTGTTTTGGATACTTTTTTTGTTTTGTGTTGATATGGGTGCTGAAATTCAGGTTATTGTCGAGGTATAGGCCTAGGAATTTGCCCTCATTATGTCTGGCAGTTAGAGTGTTGTCGATCTTAATGTTAAGTTGCGCAGCACCTGCTCTGCTACCAAACATAATATAGTAGGTTTTGTCAGTGTTAAGTGTAAGTTTATTGGCTGTCATCCAAGTTGATATTTTGATCAGCTCCTCATTAACAATGGTGTTGAGGGTGGCAAGATTAGGGTGAGAGATGACCTAAGTCGTGTCGTCAGCAAAGAGAATGGGGTTCAGGTGTTGAGATACGTTTGGAAGATCATTGATGTAAATGAGGAAGAGCAGGGGTCCAAGGACGCTCCCCTGCGAAACTCCAGTATCAAGCGGCCGTGTTGTTGATGCTGTGTCTTTAATGGTGACATACTGATACCTATTAGTAAGGTAGGATTTGAAATATGCAAGCACATGGCCTCTTATACCATAATGGTCAAGTTTGTGGAGTAAGATGCCATGGTCTACTGTGTCAAAAGCTTTTCTTAGGTCAATAAAAATTCCTAGCGGATATTCCTTATTTTCCAATGCTGTGTAAAGCAGATCTAGCATTTTTACAATTGCATCATTAGTGCTTTTATTTTTCCTGAATCCAAATTGGCAGGGGTTGAGTATGTTTTGTGCCGTTATAAATGAGTATAGTCTCCTGTGCACGAGTTTCTCAAAGATTTTGGATACCAATGGTAAGTTTGATATTGGCCTATAGTTATTTACATCTGTAGAGTCACCGCCTTTATGTATTGGTGTAACCCTTGCTGTCTTGAGTAGTTTCTGGAAGGTGCTAGTTTCTAGTGACTTGTTAAAAAGTAATGAAATAGCATGTGAAAGGATATGGGCCGCTCATTTGTTCAATAAAGGTGGGACATGAGACAGATTCCCTGAGTTATTTTTAAGTGACTTTATAATCTCGGTGACTTCCGTGGGCTCAGTTGGTACAAGATAGAAGGAATTTGGGAAATTCCCATCTAGGTAGTAACCAGCAAGGGCATTGGTACGTGGGATTTTACTGGCAAGATTAGATCCTGTGGTTGAGAAGAAGTCGTTTATCTTGTTAGCTGTATCAGTGGGATGCAGTGGTGTTTCATTAGGTTTAGTTAGGACAATATTCATGGTTTTTTCACTTTGTGGGTGCCCAGAATCTGTGAGAGTGTTTTCCAGGTCTTTTTTATATCTCCTCTTGTGTCAGTGAAGCTGCTGGAGTAGTACAGTTGTTTGGCTTTCTTTATTAATTTGGTGAGAACTAATGAATAGTGTTTAAGAATATCTTTGTGTATTAAGCCCTGTCTATATTGCTTTTCATATTGGTGTTTCTTATTAATGGATTTCAGAATGCTGTTGGTTGGCCATGGGCAACCGAGCCGTTTATTCCTGATCTGTTTCGTTTTTATAGGACAATGTTTGTTGTATAGTCTAAGTAATTTGTTAAGAAAAATGTCTGTCCAGTCGTCAATACCATTGACATTGGAGAATTCTGTAGGCCAGTCTACAGTCTCTAGGTCTGCTGTAAACTTCCTTATTGAGGCCTCGTCATGGAGTCTAAATGAAACTTTGTTGTATTCGAGTGGTGGCTTACTAATGTTTGTTAAGAGGAAGGTAGGGTAGTGGTCTGTAGTGCTGTCTGTGATTATCCCTGTTTTAAGGAGGGCTAGTATATTGGTCCATATGTGGTCTATTATGGTTGCACTTGTCTCAGTGAACCTGGTTGGTTTAGTTATTGTTGGTATGAGAAGTATGTTGCTCATATTGTTGATGAAATCAATTACAGGCTGATCATCTGGTAGGCCAAGGTTGATATTGAAGTCTCCAGCTAAGAGAAGGTGGTGCTTGTTCATTTGTCTGTTTGTTATTAGTGCCATTAATTTCTCACTGAAATTTGAGATGTTTGTGTGGGGTATCCGGTAAATGGCATCGATTGTTACAGGCGTCTTAAGTTTTTTACAGTAAAATTAGCAAAAATGTTTTCCCCATATTCATCTCTAATACAAGATAGTTGGTTAGAGTAATAGATTGCAATATCACCCCTAACTTGGTATAGTCTGCAGTTGTGGATTGCTGTGTATCCTGGTAGAGGGTAGATATCTATTGTGTCCTGCTTAAGCCAGGTCTCAGTAAGAATAATGCAGGAGAAGGGTGTCTTTAGCGACTCAAGGAGTGCCAGGAGGTCATCATAGTGTTTGCTTAAGGACCTGATGTTGTAGTTAAGAACTGATAGACTTTTAGCATTGTTTAGGATAGTGCTGGCTTGTGATGCTGTGTAATAAAGACAGTTACTTTCCAGTAGGTTTTGATTGGGTGTTAGATTATAGAGGTTTAGATCAGGGTCGACGTGATCATTCATCTTCTAGGTTTAAATTGTGGTTATTTATATCCTTAATTGTGTGTTGAGATCTAGTACTGATATCTGTAATAGTGGGAAGTTTGGACAAGTACATAGCTAAAGCACTTTGGTCATATAGAGTATAGTCACTAATACACATAATGAAGTTGATGTTGTCTAAGTGTTGTGCTAGAATGAGCTAAAGTACAATTAGGTATAAACTAAAAATATAAACATACAAATTAAAAATAGCACCAGACTCTCACTCGTAATTGCACTAAGGTCTAATATAATTAATTTGGAGTTGTCTATGTATTGAGCTGGAATGAGGTAAAGTACAACTAAGTTTAATCTAATAATATAAAAAATATTAATTTAAAATAGCACAAGACTCTCACTTGTAATTGCACTAAAGTCTAATATAAGTTGTTAACAAGAACTAGAGTATAACTAAATTTAAATTGACAAGATAAAATACTCAAGTTAAGGTAGCAAAAGAAAATAAAAAATAAAAAAAATAAAAATGGCAATGACTTGGTTATAATATGATAGTAAGATGGTAGACAGGATAATGTAAAAGTTGGAGTTGAATATACAAGCTTAAAGATTTGGTAACAAAAGGTTAAGAAAAGTAAAATAAAGGAAAGTAAAATAAAGTTGGGTGATAAAGTCTAAAATAGAATAGGGCAATTATAAAAAGTATATAATAAAATTGGGTAATAAACTTTACAATAAAAAAGGGCAATAATTAAAAGTTTAAAAATAGATTGGGCAATAAAGTACTGGTAAAATTTGGCAAGTATAAGATTGAGTAATTAACTCAAGACTAGAATAGTGCAATAATAAGATAAAAAGTTTACAATAAAGTTGGGCACTAAAATATAAAATAAAAATGGGCAATAATAAAAAGTTTACAATAAGGTTGGTCAATACAGTTTAAAATAAAATTGGGCAATAATAGAGATTTTAAAATAAATTGGGCAATAGAGTATTTCTTAAAGAGAGGTAGAATAAATGAGGACAAGCTATAGTTAGTTTCAATTAAAATAAGATAGAACAATGAAGTTGTAAGATGTAAAAACGGAGAGAGATTCTGTAGATATTAAACACAATTAAGACTATGAGGTAGAATGGTCATTGAATACAACAGTGACATTCAAAAGTAGTTGGGGTATTGGAAATTTAGGGGGGAACAAAATTTATGGCAGTATAACACTAATGGAGGACAGTGGGTATTATCTGCACCTTACTCTGATTCTGTTAATCCAGCCTCACTTACGAATGTTTTAAGGTCATGTTCTGAAGAGATGAAATATCTCTTCCCAGTGGGCTGTTTCCTAACTGCGATTTTTCCGTCCCTCACAAAGCACTGGTGGATTTTTTGAGCATAGCTTAATTTTCTTAGCAGATAAAGGAGGTTTTGTCTTGTTTTGGTAAGGCATCATTGACGTAAACATCAGTTTTCATAGAAATGGATGTTTTTAGTAGGTTCTTTCTTTGTAGGCTGGTTTGGAATTTTAACAGCACTGTTTTTTTACCCGTTTGGTAGCCCATCAGTTTGCAATCCTTTAGGTCGTCACTACATATGTTAAGGCGAAGGTGGTCCTTGATAAGCTGTAGGGTGGTCTCCATGGAGGTCTCTTGGGTGACTGTGGTGGGAGATATTTGCTATTAACTACAACAACGTCAGATAGCTGTTGTTGATCATTATTGTATTGGCAGATGGTGATGACATTGGCAAGTTGTTGGTGCACTCTTGTTCTTTACTCTATAATGTTGGTAGTAAGTAGGGTGACTTGGTCTTTTAGAGTGTTGATGGTGTCTACGAACTGGGTGTGGGTGTTGCTTTGTTGTTCCAGAGTGTCTAGTTTATGTTCTAGAGCTGTGATCTTGTTGAGGTACTGTGCATTGGAAGCTTTTAGTTCCTGCATTTCCTGAGTTAGTTTGGTGATTTTTTTGGTTATGAATCATAAGGAGTTTAGCTATTTCTGGGTCGGTAATCTTCTTAACATCAAATCCAAGGAAGGAGTTGTCTTGGACTGTGGCGGCGGCCATGTTTGTTGTTGTCTGTCGTGTGTTGTGGTGGTGCCGGTGGGTGATGAGGGTAGTGTCCTGGCTGGCAGTACGAGAAGTTTTCCTCGTGATATTACTAGTCTCACCTTTGATGTTAGGGGTCCTTAGCTGGTTACTGGATCTTCTTTTATTGCACTGACCCTTGTCCATTGACTGCGGCTTTGGATGAATAATAGGCGATGGGTGAATGTTATGGGGTATCACTTCAGTGGCAGCGGGGCAGGTGGTAATACGAGTCCTATTAGTTGGTAATTTGCGTACTTTTGGGTGATTTCTGCAGTTGATTTACATCATTCTGGGTATCCACACATGTCAGTGTTACGTGGGTCTTGATTAGGCCATCACAGGGCTGCTGGGAACCTCAGGTAGAAGTAAAAATAGAGGACAAGGTTCCTGTTGCCGCTTGTGGTCTCACTCTGCAAGTACGCCAATGACCTACAAATTCCATAAATCGCGCAGCTGAAAATTCCGATAACCCTCTGTAAATTCAGGGTCCCATCTCCTACCATATACTTCCCAATTGCGGCCCTTAGTTCTGTAAAATGTCACTGCCAGCACCTTTATCCTTTCACCGCACCCACATCTCTCATTGCCCATGATGTGAACACGAAATCAGTCACCAGATATTCTACTGTGTTTTTAACCTGTGCTCCCACCCCATCAATGTCTAAACTTAACACTTGCAATACCTACAACCCACCCCCTCCCATAAATCAAATTACCCTTCCAAACCATTCCCTGACCCCACCTATGCATTCACAAAAATATACATGAGAAATGGTTTCCAGTTCACCACACGCTCGACACTCCCCACCTTCCCTGAGCTTTCGATTAAATAAGACGATCCCAGACGGCAAAATTCTGTGTAAAAAGCGATATGTTACCTCTCGGGCACCCAGACTGATACGCAGCTTTTGGAGAAGTTCCCATATTTCGTGCCAAGCATACATTGGGTATGCTCCTTCCACAGCAGCCACTTCCAACCCCTCCCCCACTCTCTCGATTACACGCATCTTGATTCGAGCTGGATCCCTCGCCACCATCAACTCTCAACATTGACTCCCCTACTTGTAAATCCTTCTCCACCCACCAACGTTTTATGTCCATTGGCACTTTCTCGCTCCCCCCTCCCTTATCCCCACCCTCCCACAGAAAACTCCGTTTCACGTAAATACTCATAATCCTTCGTTCCAGTGGTATGAGCCCCAGCCCTTCTTGGCCAATCAGCAAAGTAATTACCCCTCTGCTTAACAACTCACAGCCAGATCCACAAATAAAACGATAAACCCTACACAACAATTTCGTGACCTCTCGGTGCATTAACGGATACATGACCACCACATGCCATAATTTACTATACAATAGTACGTTTGTCACGATTATTCTTTGGTGCAGTATGAGATGTGCAGGCCTCAATCTTCCTAGTCTTTTTAACACACTATCCACAGCCCTCACCGAGTTCACCTCACATGCCACCATCGGATCACAAACATACACAATCCCACATATCTTAAATTGGTCCACCACACTCCACCTACCCCTCATGCCCCGACTCGTTTGGTTCCAATTTCCCACTGCCATGAACTTTACCTAAGCTCGCCCCAGCCAGAGTTTGCCATATCTCGCAATCTGAAATAGGCCCTTCCAATGCCTCTCTGTCTTGTGTATTAAGCCCACACTGCATGCTGTCACCCATTTCCCGTAGAGCTATATCACTTATCCCAACGTTTGACATGTAGGTCTTAAACCAAGCATCTATATACCCGCTCATGCCCTCCATCGTCACCAACACTTAGCCCTCATGATAGCCTTCTGTCCCTGTGTGCGCTGTTAACCCCATCATCTCCATGGCTGCTCTCCATTGCCTCTGTTCCCTCAACACACAAGCCGAAGGCCGATCCCCATATAGAACCTCCTCCAAACCTCCCACCACCCGTGCACCATCAAAATGATCATTATGCAAGCCCCATATATGTTCCTTTAAATCCTCAATTTCCTCTACAGGGTATCGTGCACCATCACCCACATAACAATCACGTAACTGTCCTTCAAAATACCCCTGAAGCCCGTACAACATTTGATTATTTTCCCACCCATGGCAAACATAATAATCCCAGATACGCGTCTTAGCCACCATACCCCACCACCGAACCAAGTCACCATCCCCTGGTGCCCCCGCCCACAAACCCTCCCACAAAGTCGTGAAGGATTGGCTACTCTCCTCCCCTTTCAACAATTTAACATTCAATTTCCAGCAACTGCGACTCCTTATAGGTAATCCCTCCCACCCTAAGTCCACAAGAACACCTCTATGATCGAAAAACACCACATCTACGATACGCACGCTCTTGACTGCAATGGTATGCAGCACATACACTGTATCAAGTCTCGCCGAATACCCGCAATGTACAAAGGTTTGCTCAACCTCAACCCCATCCCCCGCCACGTCCATTAATCCCACCCCAGTCAATAAATCCCCTAATACCCCAGAAAAGTGTCCACTTCCCCGGGGTTCAACATCCCTATGCTGGATCACGCAGTTCCAATCCCCTCCTATGACCACCACTTCAGGGAGTGACCACAAATAGTAAATTAATACCTCCTTCACAAAGGTAGTTTTTACACACCCATCATTCTCTGCAGGTCTGTACATGCACACGAAGGCTTCCTTCTCCTTGCCCCATAGACCTTCCACCCTTATTACCCTCCCCTCCCCACCCTCGCAATGTCTCACAACAAATGGGCTAGTCTCCCTGATCATGATGGCAACTCCACCCTTCAACCGTATAGCATTCTCCACATACACGTTATACCCATCTATCTGTAACTCACTGCCTAATTTATGATTGTGTTCCAGTACAAACATAACGTCAACATTATGATGCACCAATAATTCTCGAAACCATACACACTTTTGCACAGTCCGCAAACCATTAATGTTTATTGTCAGGCACTTAAATTGGACAGTGGGGGTTTTCCTCTCGATACTGATATTATTTTCTCACCAGATCTTTTGTTTCCACCTTTTTCACCCCCCTCCCTTTAGAAGCACTCTTGACCAACCCCTGAGCTTTAGGGCCACAGGGCCCTTTCTGTGCCACATCTGCCCAGGTTATTTTTCCTGGGCTGGTGCCAGCATGTCCTCCGAGTCTGAAAGTGCTACAGAATGCTTCTGTGTTACACTTTCCACCTGCATGTCATCATCTAGAGTGCAGTCCTGGTGGATTTCCACCTCCATCTTATGTTTCAGCAAGGCGTCTGGGACGCCCACGACCAGCCGCTCTTCGTGTCCAACGTCCACCTTCGCAGCACGTCCCAGGTCTAGGGGTGGGTCCGTCGCAGGACTCATACTCCCCTCCATAAATAATTCATCCAACACAGAGGCAATGGATTCCTCGACGTCGTTGTCATGCACATCTTGTGAAGCCACGCCCACTACTGGTTCTGCCTCCAAAGAAGACGACACTCCCGGAAGTGTGGCACATGCCATCTCCATCTCCGTAGACCTCTCAACCTCTTCACTCCAAGACAATCCTGATGGAAGCACCGGCGCACCAGGCACATCTTGCCCTGCACCTTCCTCCCCTACGTCCGTGCTTTGTTGCCCAACCCTGGCACCTCGTCGTCGTTCACACTGTACTGCCAGATGGTCGTATGCACCACACAACCTGCAAGTGCGGCATTGACCCGCATATGACACCAATACCTGAGTCCTGAAGTCTTGCAAAATCACGTAAGAAGGGATTGGGTGTCGTAATATCATCTTTAAAGAAAACATACATAGGGTATGCCCCTTCCATGGCAGCTGCCTCCCTAGGCCTCACCACCTTCTCGATGACCCCAACCCTCATATGCACTGGATCCCTAACAAGCATTAATATGCATAACATGTCCTCACATTCTTGAAAATCCCAACCCCTCCACCACCTACTGATATTCTCGTGCCCAGTGTCCAACCCCCCACCACCCCACACACCCACAGGAACCCACACTTCACATTAACACTCTTCAATCTGCACTCCAAAGGAATTAACCCCAGCCTGCCCTGGCCTATCGGGATCATTACCACCCTCCTTCATAACCAATCACATCCCGATCCCCAAATGAAATGAAATTCCCTACCCAACAATCGCTGAATACCCCTCAGCATCAAAGGGTACATCGCTGCCACGTGCCATATTTTGCTACAGAGAAGCACAATGACCACTATTACCCTTTGGTGTAGCCTGAGATGAGTCGGCCGCAAAGCATCTAATCTCCCCTGCACGCAATCTACAACACTCCTCGAATTAACCTCCCTTGCCGCCCTCGCATCCCTCATATACACAACTCCACAAATCTTTACCCGATCCACAACACACCACCTCTCACTGGCACCCCCACCTACCCTCCTATCCCAGTCCCCTATCCCCATGAACTTCGACTTATCTACATTTACTTTCATACCTGTTGCCTCCCCAAAAACATCCATGACTCTCCCCACGCCCCCCAATCCCTCCCTCCCACACACAAGGACCGTCATATCATCAATGTAGCCAGTGATGCCAGGTCTTCCACCACCTTGATCATCCCCCCTCACACACTGTTCCACTGCCCTATAAAATGGGTCCTGTAAATATGCAAACAACAGTTGTGAAAGAGGACAACCCTGTCGCAATCCCCTGCCCATTTATCTGTACACACATACCCACTCCCTGATACAAAGTGCCCAACACAATCTCCTCCCCAAACCCCTGCCACCTAATTATTTACTACAACACTTCCCTTTCGACACTATCATATGCCGCCCTCCAATCCAGCACTAACACCCTTCCCCCCTCTCACATACTCTCTATAAACCCCCTAATGACCCCGTGCCCCTCATACATTGACCTTCCCAGTACCCCATATTGACCCCAACTATAACCTTACCAATGACTCTTTTCAACCCATTATCCAATATTTTTTGCAAATAATTTATAATCCGCACACATGAGCGATATTACCTGTTAGTCCCTCACCATTGACTGATGCTCCCATTTTGAGACCAAAACCACAATCGCCGTCACCTGCAAATCCCCCAACACACCCCTCTCCTTCATGACACTGAGCAATCTCACTAAAAACCCATTTAATACACCCCAATGCTGTACATAGATGTCACTCAGCAGCCTATCTATCCCTGGTGCCTTGCCCCTACTCATGCCCATCAATGCCATCTATACCTCCTCCTCCATGATAATTCCATCTAACACCTCCCTGTCCCCCTGTCAAGCACACATTGCACCCAACCCCCAATATCCCATAAAGCCTCCTCCCTCACACCAACACTCCTCATATATGACCTGTACCATGCATCCACATACCCTCCCATACCCTCCATTGTGACCAACTCTTGCCCCTCCCTATTCTCCTCCATCTCCTTATACACACGCAACCCCACCATTTCTGTAGCCATGCACTGATGTTTCTGCCATTACAGGACACACACAGATGGCCTGTCACCCATACCACCTCCTCTAACCCCCCAGTACCCTTGCCGCATCAAACCTTTCATTTTGTAGTACCCTGATACTGACTTTCAACCCCTCTATTTCTGCCACTTGGTATCCTGCACTCCCTCCCCCTCTCCTACAACAATCCCTTAACTGCCCCTCAAGATACCTGTTAAGCCCATATGCGAACTGAGTCTCACGCCACCCCCACTGACCATAGAATTCCCAGATCCTCCTCTTAGCTACTGTATCCTGCCATCTCAGCACATCCCCCTCTATACTCTCCCCAGGTGACAACCATTCCCATAATCGCACCTATGCATCACCTCCACATCATTAAGCAACCGGACATTCAATTTCCAGTAACTCTCATACCTGTTAGGCAGTCCCTCCCACCCCAATTCTAGCAAAACCTCCCTATGGTCTGAAGAGACCACATCCAACAAGCTCATTCTCCGAACCTCCACCTTTCTAGTCACATATAACCGGTACAACAGTGCCACATACCCCTGCCACACAAAGGTGTGTTCTACCTCCCATGCAGAACCCCCCCTCTCACATCTACCAACCCCACCTTTCTTAACAGATCCCCGAAAACAAATCAAATCAAATCAAATCAAATCAAATCAAGTTTATTCGCCATAAGGATTACAATGCTGAGTTTACAGAATTTGGATATTGTGTGATTTACATGTTTTAAAATACTAATTACAGAGTGGGCCACTAGAACACCTAGCATGGCTAGGCATTTCGGGAAGACTTAGATTAATTTTTAACTTTAAAATATTACAAATTATGTGGTAAGTTGGTATTATGGCTAAGTGACTAAATACTAGTTTGTGAGTTTAGCAATGTGAATGCTTTTGTTTTTGCACAATACATAGTTTCAGTATTGGAGTATCACAGGCCAACTTATGACTAGTTAGGATTTATTATTTTAAGATTAAGATTGATATTTCTGTGTTTAAGGTCAAGTGGGTGAGTGAGTGTAAGTGTGAACCACCAGTTGGTATTCATGTAATTAGTTGATGGGGTGTATCAGGGAGATAAGATGTTTTCTAATGGTAGTTTTGAAGGTGATGAATGTGTCTGCAGTTCTAGAGTTTTCAGGGAGGGTGTTCCAGATTTTAGGGCTTTTGACATACATTGAACTTTTGTAAAGGTTTAGACGGACATGGGGAATGTCATAGAGATGTTTGTGTCTGTGGGTTCTGTCACAACTATCAAGAAAGCATTTTAGGTCAAGGTTAATATTGGAATTTAAGATCCTGTAGATGTAGATTGCACAGTAGTAAGTGTGGATGTACTGAACAGGGAGTAAGTTTAGATCTATGAAGAATGGGGGGGGGGGGTTGCCAGGGATGGGATTTAGTGATTATTCTTACTGCTGCTTTTAGTTGGGTTATTATTGGCTTTAGATGAGTTGCTGCAGTTGATCCCCAAGCATAAATAGCACATGTGAGGTATGGATAAATAAGTGAGTGGTACAGTGTGAGAAGGGCATTTTGCAGTACGTAGTATCATATCTTGGAGAGGATCCCAACCGTTTTGGATACTTTTTTGGTTATGTGTTTTATATGGGTGCTGAAATTCAGGTTGTTGTTGAGGTATAGGCCTAGGAGTTTGCCCTCATTACAACTCCTGCTCTGCTACCAAACATAATAGAGCAGGTTTTGTCAGTGTTAAGCATAAGTTTATTGGCTATCATCCAAGTCGATATTTTGAGCAGCTCCTCGTTAACAATGGTGTTGAGGGTGGCAAGATTAGGGTGAGAGATGACCTAAGTCGTGTCGTCAGCAAAGAGAATGAGGTTCAGGTGTTGGGATACATTTGGAAGATCATTGATATATATGAGGAAGAGCAGGGGACCAAGGACACTTCCCTGCGGAACTCCAGTATCAAGTGGCCGTGTTGATGATGCTGTGTCTTTAATGGTGACATACTGATACCTATTAGTAAGGAAGGATTTAAAATATGCAAGCGCATGGCCTTTTATACCATAATGGTCAAGTTTGTGGAGTAGGATGCCGTGGTCTACTGTGTCAAAAGCTTTTCTTAGGTCAATAAAAATTCCTAGTGGATATTCCTTATTTTCCAATGCTGTGTAAAGCAGATCTAGCATTTTTTATAATTGCATCATTAGTGCTTTTATTTTTCCTGAATCGGTTCCACATCCCTACGACGTATCACACAATTCCAATCACCTCCCACTACTGCAACTGCGGGAAGCGACCTCAGGTGATATACCAAAACATCCCTCACAAACTCGTTCTTAACTCTACTGTCCCCCAATGCCGAGCCATAAACACACACAAAGGCCACCCCCTCCCTCCCCCACAATCCATCTACCCTTAAAACCTTCCCCTCCCCACCCTCCTCACTACGATGCACAACAAGTGGGCTAGTCTCCCACAGCAATATAGCTACACCTCCTTTCAATCTCAATGAGTGTGCCACAAAAACATTATACCCCTCAATCGTCAACATACATCCCAGTTTGTGATTGTGTTCTTGCACAAACACAACATCTACACCATACCTTACTAAAAACTCACTGAACCATTTACACTTCATCTTATCTCTCAAATCATTAATATTTATAGTGAGACTCTTGAAGCCAACATGGGAGGCTTTCCTTTAGGCACTGGCACACCCCTTTCCACTTTCCTTCTCTTACCACCTCGGACACCACCAAGAATCACCTTTCACAGGTCTCTGGACAGTGGATCCCCCAGAACCACTTTTCGCTACAACCGCCCAAATCTTTTTACCAGAACATTGTGCCGGAGTTAACACATCGTCCATATCAGAGAGAGCAGCAACTCTCTTCCGTGACCCATGTTTCTCCTCCATTACATCCTCCTTGACGCCATCAGTATGCATGTCTGCCTCCACAATATAGTTCCTCTTAGCAGCATCTACTCCTTCCTCTGACATTCCTCCCTCCACGTCTCCCCATTCCGCAGCAGACTAAAGGTCACCCATAAGTCCCTCCATGGACACCCCACCTGGGGTGCCCAACAGGTCATGCACCACTGTCTCGATCGTGGCCTATATGTCCCGAGCTTCTTCAGGCGTCACTCCTCCCACATCCTCAGGTCCAGCCCCCGAAGAACGTGGATCCCCCCGGAAGAGCCACACATACTTCCTCATTCAACTCTGACTCTTCCACCTCTGCACTCCAAGCCCGTCTCGACAAAGTCTTTTCCATCCCTGACTCAGCCATCTTCTCCTGGACAACCAGGGCCTCCTTGTGACGTCCTGACTCCTTAGTATCCTGCCGACGACCTCACTGCACTGCAGTGTGATCATAGGCCCCGCACACTCGACAAGTGCGACGTTGCCCCACGTAGGTGACCATTACTTGCGTCCTGAAGTCATCTAGAATAGCATAGGAGGGAACAGGATGTCTCAATGTCATTTTTAAAGTGAACGTTCCCTCAGGCATATCAGCACACGATCCTGCCTTCCACTTCCCCATCATAGCCATGTGAACCATTCCGTATCTTTCAAAAACAGCACGAAGGTCCAACTCATCAGCCTCAAAAGGCACATTTCTTTTCTTGATCCACGTATAATAATGGGATATGTCATGTAGTCACACAGTAACAGCAGGATTTACATTAATACAAATATCTTAGTTTCTGGCCACCATCTTCTCATAGACACTGGCGTTATGAAGTTTGACGAAAATTCTGTATGCACCTATGAGGTCACACCATACAACTCTTCATTCACTATACCCTAGGTGTCACGGATTATGGCAGGTAGTAAAAGCTGAGCAGATTGAGCAGACAGTCCCACGTACCACTTCTGTGCCAACTGTGTTTACCCGATGATGACCCTGCTGCGCCATTTTGTGAAAACCATGCTTTCACCAGCTGTCAGTAGGGGGCAGGCTCAGCACACGTCTGCTCATCCCAAGGTACAAAGGTAATGAACTCACAAGTTACAAAGGTAATGAATCCTGTAAGAATGGTTTCTTGCATTTATACATGGCTACAATCATGAACAAATTATAGAGTAATGAGCAATTCACACTTCCACACCTGGTCACAACTGTAATGAGTTATTGGTGCAAATATTGATTGTTGAGTCACACACACACAGGAGCTTGGACTCGACCCCTGCAACCTCAACTAGGTGAGTACACACACACACACACACACACACACACACACACACACACACCCACACACACACACACACACAAACACACACACACACACACACACACACACACACACACACACACACACACACACACACACACACACAAACACACACACACACACAGACACACGCACACACGGGACAGCAAGCATGCGAGTCACACCTTCCGTGCTCCGGGAATGTAAGTGTTTTTGAGGGCTACCCAAGTGTTCTGCAAGGGTTGCTAAGTGTGTCAGGGTAGTGAACAATCCTAGAAGTGATTTTTAATCTGCCTGAGCCACATAAGTGTAGGGAGAGCCACAATTTTGTAAGTGATCTAGAAAATAAAAACGTTGTGGCGCAGAGTGGGCAGGCTGGTGTGGGTGGTAAGGCAACGTTGTCAAGTGTCACCCAAGAAAGATAATAAAGTGAAACAATCGTGTGACCAGTGAGAGAAATACAGTGAATAGGGTACATTATTAACGAGAAGAAATTGAGGTGGATCTATGCCAGGACGTCACATCGAGCTGGACAATCTACAGGCTGCTACAGCTGCACTACAAGTACTGTATCCACCTATGAGTGGTTGTTTGGGTGTGGGGTTCCAGGTTCCAATTAACCATCAAGCTGAATGTGAATGGTCTAATCTCATAGCACAATAAAGAATAGGCACTCAAGTATTCAATAAGGAATAGCAATTGGTAATCCATTGAACAAGGCGATTAACTTACTATAAGCAGGTCAAGCATAGGCAACATTGTAAGTAGGCGAGTGTCAAGTCCCAGGAGGGTGGGAGTCAGGTCACAAGAGGTTGTGGACACAAGCGACCACTGAGAATCCACATTACACTCCAAGCACAAGCCACCTACTTTTCAGACACATAATAAACCCACACATAGTTCGACACATAATTACACACACACACACACACACACACACACACAGGACTACAGCCCTGACAACAGTTTCGAGAGATAATGTTTTAGGACACAAAGACAGTACAATCTGAGAAGCAAGTATTGGGTACACATGTAGTAAAAGGTAGTACATAACTGGGTGAAAGAATGACTTGTTAACACATGCTAGTATTATAATTATTAGAATTACTCTCAGTGTTAATGGTATCGTATTAGTATTACGGATACACAGGGGTGAATTGTATTTCTGGGACATATAAACAACTGACGTGCTCACACACACGCGTGCGCACACACATACACTCGGGGCCAGGAGCTGAGTCTCGACCCCTGAAACCACAACTAGGTGAGTACACACAGCTGATCCTTGGAATTTGACCGCGTCCCCTCACCCCCCACACACCTTTCCCTCCCCCACAGACCTTTCCCCTCCCCGCTCTTGCCTTCACTCCCTCCCCCCTCCTATCTTTCCTTCCCTCGTGTTTCTCTCTCTCATAGCCTTTTTCCCTCCCCTTCCCCCTACTCTTTCTTTCTCTCTCTCCCTCTCTCTCTCTCTCTCTCTCTCTCTCTCTCTCTCTCTCTCTCTCTCTCTCTCTCTCTCTCTCTCTCTCTCTCTCTCTCTCTCTCTCTCTTCCTCTCTCTCTCTCCCTCTCTCTCTCTCTCCCTCACTCCCATAACCCTATCTCTCACCCTCCTCTCTCTCTATAGGCTTCTCTCTCCATCTCTCCATTTCTCTCTCTCATAGCCTTTTCCCTCACCCTCCTTTCTCCCTCTCTCTCTCTCTCTCTCCCTCTCCCTCTCTTTCTCCCTCTCTCTACCCTTTCTCTCCCCCCTCACATTTCTCTCTCTCCCCCTTGGTCTTATCCCTCACCCCCATACTCTCTCCTCTCTCTCCCTCTTTCTACCCTTTCTCTCTCCTCTCTCTCCCTCTTTCTACCCTTTCTCTCTCCCCCTCGCACCCTCTCCCTCCTCTAGCCTTCTGTCTGTGGTAATAAAAAAAAAAAAATAAAAAAATAAAAAAAAAAATAAAAAATAAAAAAAATGGGTGGCCCTAGAGGACGGAAAACCAGAGATCTGGTAGACGAACCAGGGAGGAAAGACTGGGAGTTAGAGCTCCAAAAAAGGGAGGAAGAGTGGGGAAGGAAGATAGTAGAGCTTGGTAAGAAAATGGAGGAGTGGATAGCTGAAGAGTGCAGGAAGTGGGAAGTACAGGTCTTAGCAGCAGAAGCTAGGATACAGTGCTTAGAAGAGAAACTGCAAAGCCTGAAACAGATTAGAGAGACAAATGACAATTCAGATGTGACATCAGGAAATTCAAAGTCAGGCGCAGACAAGGGGACGGTAAGCAACAAAGGAGACATGCCATACACGAAGGCCCTATCAGACCCACGTGGGGCCAGGGAAAAGACGATGAGCACACTAAGATCAAATGACAGGTCCAAAGACAATGAAGGTATGCTATATGCAGAGATTCTAACAGCCAACTGCAGTAGCAAGGGACAGCTGGTCAGGAAAGACAGTTCACTGAGAATAGAAGTTTCAGATATGACAGGGACTGAAGGCAAGAACATGTCAATGGAAGGAAATAAAATGCCTAAGAGGAAGCAGAGGGAGACTCAGTGGGAGGAGGAAAGGGCGAGGTCAGTTTTTGTGTACGGGCTCCAAGAAGCCAAAGGGGACAACTTTGAAGAAATAAAACAGGAGGAGAAAAAAATGATTGAAGGCATCATGAAAACAATAGGGGAGGGCAATATGACCCAGGTGACAAATTTTCAGAGAATTAGGTGGTTTGCAAGTGGAAGGATACGGCCTGTCAGAGTAACTTTCAAGGAAGAATCAGTTCGAACCAGGATTCTGCAAGAGAAAGCAAGACTGAGGAACAAAGAGGGGTACCAGAGAGTATACCTCGACTGCGACAGAACACAAGAAGAAAGGACTACACTGAAAGAGAGGGTACAGAGACGCAAGGAGGAAAGAGAGGCAATGACGAAAATGAGCAGGACCCAGACACAGGAGGAAGGGCAAACACACCCCACAGAATCTCCCACCAAAAAACTCCAACCGCGACATTCCCAACGCAACTGAGCAACCTATACTACAACCCACTCACTGTTCCCTCTGCCACCAACCCCCATATCACAAACCTCACCCCAACAGCTGTCCCTTAAGGGCATTCTGACCCCACCCCCATCAACACAAACCCCACCTACACCACAGCCCCATATAGGCCCCCACCAAGGTTCTCGTTCCCCCAACCCCAATATTCTTGCATGACCAAAATGATAGAAAAGAAACTGAAGGTTTGGTACACAAACGCGGATGGAATAATGAATAAACATGAGGAGTGGAACGAAAGAATCAGTGAAAAATCCCCAGACATCATAGCAGTCACAGAAACAAAACTTGCTGAGACAATAACAGACACAATCTTCCCAACAGGATATAAGATCCTGAGGAAAGATAGAAGGAGTAGAGGGGGAGGAGGGGTTGCACTGCTCATAAAACACCGATGGGGATTTGAGGAAATGGAAGGAATGCATCAACACGTCAGGGACACAACCAGAGAGAGAGGGGAGGATGAACCAGCAAGACTGGATCTTGTGTTCACCCTGAGCAGTTCGGACATTGAGGACATCACTTACGAGAGGCCCCTTGGAGCTAGCGATCACGTTGTTCTGAGTTTTGACTATATAGTAGAGTTACAAGTGGAGAAGGTAACAGGAACTGAAGGGGACAGGCCAAACTATAAAAGGGAGGACTACACAGGTATGAGAAACTTCCTGCAGGAGGTTCAGTGGGACAGAGAAATGGTAGGAAAATCAGTAAACGAGATGATGGAATATGTGGCAACAAAGTGCAAGGAGGCAGAGGAAAGTTTTGTTCCCAAGGGAAACAGAAATAATAGGAAGACCAAAACGAGTCCTTGGTTTACCCGAAGGTGTAGGGAGGCAAAAACTAAGTGCAACAGAGAATGGAAAAGGTACAGGAGGCATAGGACCCAGGAAAACAAGGAGATTAGTAGAAGAGCCAGAAACGAGTATGCACAGATAAGGAGGGAGGCCCAGCGACAGTATGAAAACGACATAGCATCGAAAGTCAAATCTGACCCGAAACTGCTGTATAGCCACATTAGGAGGAAGACAACAGTCAAGGACCAGGTGATAAGGCTGAGGAAAGAAGGTGGAGAACTCACAAGAAACGATCAAGAGGTATGTGAGGAGCTCAACACGAGATTTAAGGAAGTATTTACAGTAGAGACAGGAAGGACTCTGGGGGGACAGACCAGATGGGGACACCAGCAAGGAATACACCAACAAGTGTTGGACGACATACATACAGAAGAGGAGGAGGTGAAGAAACTGCTAAGGGACATCGATACCTCAAAGGCAATGGGACCAGACAACATCTCCCCGTGGGTCCTTACAGAGGGAGCAGATATGTTGTGCGTGCCACTTACCACAATCTTCAACACGTCCCTGGAAACTGGGCAACTACCTGAGGTATGGAAGACGGCAAATGTAGTTCCCATTTTTAAAAAAGGAGACAGAAAAGAGGCACTAAACTATAGACCTGTGTCATTGACGTGTATAGTATGCAAAATTATGGAGAAGATTATCAGGAGGAGAGTGGTGGAGCACCTGGAACGGAAGAAGAGTATAAATGCCAACCAGCACGGATTCACGGAAGGCAAATCCTGTGTCACAAACCTTCTGGAGTTTTATGATAAAATAACAGAAGTAAGACACGAGAGAGAGGGGTGGGTTGACTGCATCTTCTTGGACTGCAAGAAGGCCTTTGACACAGTTCCTCACAAGAGATTAGTGCAGAAGCTAGAGCATCAGGCGCATATAACAGGAAGGGCACTGCAATGGATCAGAGAATACCTGACAGGGAGACAACAACGAGTCATGGTATGTAATGATGTATCACAGTGGGCACCTGTGACGAGCGGGGTCCCACAGGGGTCGGTCCTAGGACCAGTGCTATTTTTGGTATATGTGAACGACAGGATGGAAGGGTTAGACTCAGAAGTGTCCCTGTTTGCAGATGATGTGAAGTTAATGAGGAGAATTAAATCTGATGAGGACCAGGCAGGACTTCAAGGAGACCTGGACAGACTGGACACCTGGTCCAGCAAATGGCTTCTCGAATTTAATCCTGCCAAATGCAAAGTCATGAAGATAGGGGAAGGGCACAGAAGACCACAGACAGAGTATAGGCTAGGTGGCCAAAGACTGCAAACCTCACTCAAGGAGAAAGATTTTGGGGTGAGTATAACACCGAGCATGTCTCCAGAAGCACACATCAATCAGATAACTGCTGCAGCATATGGGCGCCTGGCAAACCTGAGAACAGCATTCCGATACCTTAGTAAGGAATCATTCAAGACACTGTACACCGTGTATGTCAGGCCCATACTGGAGTATGCAGCACCTGTTTGGAACCCGCACTTGATAAAGCACGTCAAGAAACTAGAGAAAGTACAAAGGTTTGCGACAAGGTTAGTTCCAGAGCTAAGGGGAATATCCTATGAAGAAAGATTAAGGGAAATCGGCCTGACGACACTGGAGGACAGGAGGGTCAGGGGAGACATGATAACGACATATAAAATACTGCGTGGAATAGACAAGGTGGACAAAGACAGGATGTTCCAGGGAGGGGACACAGAAACAAGAGGCCACAATTGGAAGTTGAAGACACAAATGAGTCAGAGAGATAGTAGGAAGTATTTCTTCAGTCATAGAGTTGTAATGCAGTGGAATAGCTTAGAAAATGATGTAGTGGAGGCAGGAACCATACACAGTTTTAAGACGAGGTTTGATAAAGCTCATGGAGCGGGGAGAGAGAGGGCCCAGTAGCAACCAGTGAAGAGGCGGGACCAGGAGCAACCACAAATAGGTGAGTACAAATAGGTGAGTACAAATAGGTGAGTACAGGAGCTGAGTCTCGACCCCTGCAACCACAATTAGGTGAGTACACAAACACACACACACACACACCACCTACCCCCCTAACCATCCCTCCCTCACACACACACACACACACAAGGGCAGACACTCATAGAAGCTTTAGACCCAAGTAGCAATTTCCGCTTTTTATAACCCAGAATTACTGGTACTAGGACAAAATGGTAACTAACTAGGCGAATACACACACACACACACACACACACACACACACACACACACACACACACACACACACACACACACACACACACACATTGCCAGACTCAAACATATACTCCCCCCTCCCCCACCGACATCTCACTCCTTCACCTGATCCCTCCCCTCCCTCTTTCACCCTCCCCATCCCCACCTCTCCCTCCTTCCCCCTCTCCCTCTCCCACTCACCCACTTGCTTCACTCTCCTTCCCACTCCCCCTCCCCGCTACTCGCCCACATAGCCACAGTTCCTCCTTTACCTCCCCCCCCCCACACTCTGACATACACAATACTAACCTAACATACAGAATTACATAGGTTTCCCACTCTGAGGCAATCAGGATAAAACAAAAATGGGTTGCCAGAGAGCAACAAGAAAAACCAATGGACAGGAGGAGGAAACTACAAAGGAAGATTGGGCAGCAGAGCTCACAAAAAGGGAACATGAATGGGAAAAGAAACTAGAAGAACTTAGCATGAGAATGGAAGAGAGGACAGACATGGAAAGCAGGAAGTGGGAGGTGCAAGTCAAAGCAGCAGAGGCCAGGATACAGAGTTTAGAAGAGGAACTGAAAAATCTGAAACAGCCTAAACAACTAAAGAACATTTTGGGACTGACAACAGAGACTGCTACCTCAGTCACAAATAAGGGGACTGTAGGGAAAGAAGGAGCAAAACTGCATGTAGAAGCTCAATCATTGGAGACTGTAGTAAATGAAAGAACTAAGCTATATGTGGAGGCCCTAACAGACCACAGCAGAGCCCAGGGAAAGCCGAGAAGGGAAAATGACAGCCACTGAGCCCAAGTATATTAGCTAGTGAAACTGAAGAAAGGAAAGCTGCAATGGAGGAAATCAAATTGAATGAGGGGATACACAGGGATATGCAGTGGGAGAATGAAAGGGTGAGGTCAGTCTTTGTGTATGGGCTCCAGGAAGTTGAAGGGGAAACATGTGAATCAAGAAAACAAGGGGAAAAAAAAGCAATTGAAAGCATCATGAAAGCAATAGGAGAAGACGACATGACCCAGCTGGAAAATTTTCGGAGAATAGGGGGGTTTGTAAAAAAAAGAACACGGCCAGTGAAAGTGACCTTCAAGGCAGAATCGGCTCGGAACAGGATCCTGCAGGTGAAAGCACGATTAAGGGACATGCCAGGATACAGGAAGGTGTATATCGACTGCGACAGAACACAAGAAGAAAGGAAGAAACAGAGAGAGATGGTACAAAGGCGAAAGGAGGAAAGAGAGGGGATGGAGACGACAGACAGGAGATCACAGACACAAGAAGATCAAATGCAGCCTCCCTCACAACTTCCTATAGAAGCCTCTCAACCAGGTCAACCCCAGTGCAACCAAACACTCTAAACCAAAACACTCATGCCACATCCAATGCCCCCACCCACTGCATTACAAACTCCACCCCCACAGCAACCACCCATAGTTCCTTATCAGGTCTCCCACTTCCCCAACCCCATTACACCTCCCAGACCACAATCTTAGAAAAGAAGTTCAAGGTGTGGTATACAAATGCAGATGCAATAACAAATAAGTATGAGGAGTGGCACGAAAGAATCAAGGAGACATCCCCAGACATAATAGCACTCACAGAAACAAAACTCACCAATATAATAACAGATTCAATCTTTCCATCCGGATATCAAATCCTCAGGAAAGACAGAGGGAGGAGAGGGGGAGGAGGAGTTGCACTGCTCATTAAAAACCAGTGGGGGTTTGAGAAAATGGAAGGAATGGATGGCACGGGCGAAAGGGACTACTTAGTAGGAACAATCCATTCAGAGGGACATAAGGTGATAATTGCAGTAATGTACAACCCACCACAGAACTGCAGGAGGCCAAGAGAAGAATACGATGAGAGCAACAGAGCAATGGTCGACACACTAGCCGAGGTGGCCAGGAGAGCACACATGGGGGGAGCAAAGTTACTAATTATGGGTGATTTCAATCACAAGGAGATTGACTGGGAAAACCTGGAGCCCCATGGGGGTCCCGAAACATGGAGAGCCAAGATGATGGATGTGGTACTGGAAAACCTCATGCATCAACAAGTTAGAGACACTATCAAAGAGAGAGGAGAGGATGAACCAGCAAGACTGGACCTTGTATTCACCTTGAGTAGTTCTGACATGGTGACATGCACCATCCCCCCAATGAAAAGCAGGGGTGTCACTAGCACGTTAAGAGACCATACAATAAGTGTCAGGGGCCCGAGACTGTTCAACTGTCTCCCAGCACACATAAGGGGGATTACCAACAGACCCCTGGCAGTCTTCAAGCTGGCACTGGACAAGCACCTAAAGTCAGTTCCTGATCAGCCGGGCTGTGGCTCGTACGTTAGTTTGCGTGCAGCCAGCAGCAACAGCCTGGTTGATCAGGCGCTGATCCACCAGGAGGCCTGGTCACAGACCGGGCCGCGGGGGCGTTGACCCCCGAAACTCTCTCCAGGTAAACTCCAGGTATCATGCATGAAAGGCCCCTGGGAGCTAGTGATCATGTGGTTCTGTGCTTCAACTACATTGTTGAGCTCCAAGTGCAGAGAGCAGCAGGAATAGGGTGGGAAAAACCAAACTACAAAAGGGGGAACTACTCAGGCTTGAGGAACTTCTTTCAAGACATTCAGTGGGAGAGGGAACTGACAGGAAAACCAGTACAAGAAATGATGGACTATGTGGCAACAAAATGCAAGGAGGCAGAGGAGAGGTTTGTTCCCAAGGAAACAGAAATAATGGGAAGAACAGAATGAGTCCTTGGTTCACCCAAAGGTGTAGGGAGGCAAAAACTAGGTGTACTAGAGAATGGAAAAGGTACAGAAGACAGAGAACTCAGGAAAATAAAGAGATTAGCCGAAGAGCCAGAAACGAATATGCACAGATAAGAAGGGAGGCTCAGCGGCAATACGAAAATGACATAGCATCGAAAGTCAAGACTGACCCAAAGCTGTTGTACAGCCACATCAGGAGGAAAACAACAGTCAAGGACCAGGCAATCAGACTGAGGAAGGGTGATGGGGAATTCACAAGAAACGACCGGGAGGTATGTCAGGAGCTCAACACAAGATTTAAAGAAGTATTTACAGTGGAAACCAGTAGGACTCCAGGAAATCAGAGCAGGGGGGTGCACCAGCAAGTGCTGGATGAGGTACATATAACCAAGGAGAAGGTGAAGAAGCTGGTATGCGAACTTTACACCTCAAAGGCGGTGGGACCAGACAACATCTCTCCGTGGGTCCTTAAAGAGGGAGCAGAGACATTGTGTGCACCATTAACGAAGATCTTCAACACATCATTTGAAACTGGGCAACTCCCTGAGGTATGGAAGATGGCAAATGCAGTCCCAATTTTTAAAAAGGGAGACAGACATGAGGCACTAAACTACAGACCTGTATCACAAACGTGTATAGTATGCAAGGTCATGGAGAAGATCATCAGGAGGAGAGTGGTGGAGCAGCTGGAAAAAAACAAATGTATAATTGACAACCAGCATGGTTTCAGGGACGGAAAGTCCTGTGTCACAAACCTACTAGAGTTTTATGACAAGGTGACAGAAGTAAGACAAGAGAGGGGTGGATCGACTGCATTTTTTTGGACTGCAAGAAGGCCTTCGACACAGTTCCTCGCAAGAGGTTACTGCAAAAGCTAGAGGATCAGACACACATAACAGGAAAGGCACTGCAATGGATAAGAGAATACCTTACAGGGAGGCAACAACGAGTCATGGTACGTGATGAGGTGTCAAAGTGGGCGCCTGTGACAAGCGGCGTTCCACAGGGGTCAGTCCTAGGACCTGTGCTGCTCTTGGTATATGTGAATGACATAACGGAAGGGATAGACTCAAAGTGTCCTTGTTTGCGGACGATGTGAAGTTAATGAGAAGAATCAAATCGGATGAGGATCAGGCAGGACTACAAAGAGACCTGGACAGGCTACAAGCCTGGTCCAGCAACTGGCTCCTTGAGTTTAACCCCGCCAAATGCAAAGTCATGAAGATTGGGGAAGGGCAAAGAAGACTGCAGACACAATGTAGATTAGATGGCCAAAGTCTGCAAACCTCACTCAAGGAAAAAGATCTGGGGGTGAGTATAACACTGAGCATATCTCCTGAGGCACACATTAATCAGATAACTGCTGCAGCATACGGGCGCCTGGCAAACCTACAGATAGCGTTCCGATACCTCAGTAAGGAGTCGTTCAAGACTCTGTATACCATTTACGTCAGGCCCATACTGGAGTATGCAGCACCAGTTTGGAATCCACACCTAGTCAAGCACGTCAAGAAATTAGAGAAAGTGCAAAGGTTTGCAACAAGACTAGTCCCAGAGCTTCGGGGATTGTCCTACGAAGAAAGGTTGAGGGAAATCGGCCTGATGACACTGGAAGCCAGGAGGTCCAGGGGAGACATGATAATGACATATAAAATACTGCGCGGAATAGACGAGGTGGACAAAGACGGGATGTTCCAGAGATGGGACACAAACACAAGAGGTCACAATTGGAAGTTGAAGACTCAGATGAGTCAAAGGGATGTTAGGAAGTATTTTTTCAGTCATAGAGTAGTCAAGCCATGGAATAGCCTAGAAAGTGAAGTAGTGGAGGCGGGAACCATACATAGTTTTAAGGCGAGGTATGATAAAGCTCATGGAGCAGGGAGAGAGAGGACCTAGTAGCAATCAGTGAAGAGGCAGGGCCAGGAGCTATGACTCGACCCTGCAACCACAAACAGGTGAGTACAAATAGGTGAGTACACTGTAAGTATGTGCGGGTCAAGTCCCAGGAGGTTGGGGGTCAGGTCACAAGAAGTTGTGGGCAGCCAAGGACCACTGAGACTTACATTACAACGCACAAGTCACCTACCTTTCAGTACATAATAAACCCACACATAATTTCACACAAAATTGCACACACACACACACACACACACACACACACACACACACACACACACACACACACACATACACACACACATACATACACACACACACACACACACACACACTCGTTCAACCTCCTCCTCCCCACCCCTCCCCACCCCTCCCCACTCCTCTCCCACATAGCCACAGTTCCTCCACTACCTACCCCCCACACTCTGACATACACACTACTAACATAACATACAGAACTACATAAGTTTCCCACTCTGAGGCAATCAGGATAAAAAAAAATGGGTTGCCAGAGAGCAACAAGAAAAATCAAGGGACAGGAGAAGGAAGCTGCAAAGGAAGATTGGGCAGCAGAGCTCATAAAAAGGGATCATGAATGGGAAAGAAACTAGAAGAACTTAGCATGAGAATGGAAGAGAGGATAGATTTGGAAAGCAGGAAGTGGGAGGTGCATGTCAAAGTAGCAGAGGCTAGGATACAGAGTTTAGAAGAGGAACTGAAAAATCTGAAACAGCCTAAAGAACTAAAGAACATTTTGGGATTCACAACAGAGACTGCTACCTCAGCCACAAATAAGGCGACAGTAAGGAAAGAAGGAGCACAACTGCATGGAGAAGCTCTATCAGAGGAGACTGAAGTAAATGAAAGAGCTAAGCTTTATGTGGAGGCCCTAACAGACAACAACAGAGCCCAAGGAAAGCCGAGAAGGGAAAATGACAGGCAACTGAGCCCAAGTACATTAGCTAGTGAAACTGAACAAAGGAAAGCTGCAGTGGAGGAAACCAAATTAAATGAGGGGATACACAGGGATATGCAGTGGGAGAATGAAAGGGTGAGGTCAGTCTTTGTGTATGGGCTCCAGGAAGTTGAAGGGGAAACATATGAAGCAAGAAAACAAGGGGAAAAAAAGCAATTGAAAGCATCATGAAAGCAATAGGAGAAGACCACATGACCCAGCTGGAAAATTTTCGGAGAATGGGGGGGTTTGTAAAAAAAAGAACCCGGCCAGTGAAAGTGACCTTCAAGGCAGAAGCGACTCAGAACAGGATCCTGCAGGAGAAAGCACGATTAAGGGACATGCCGGCATACGGGAAGGTGTATCTCGACCGCGACAGACCACAAGAAGAAAGACAGAAACTGAGAGAGATGGTACAAAGGTGAAAGGAGGAAAGAGAGGGGATGGAGAAGACAGACAGGAGATCCCAGACCCAGGAAGAAGATCAAATACAGCCTCCCTCACAACTTCCTATAGAAGAATCCCAACCAGGTCAACCCCAGTGCAACCAAACACTCTAAACCAAAACACCCATGCCACATCCAATGCCCCCACCCACTACATTACAAACTCCACCCCCACAGCAACAACCCATAGTTCCTTACCAGGTCTCCCACTTCCCCAACCCCAATACACCTCCCAGACCACAGTCTTAGAAAAAAAGTTGAAGGTGTTGTATACAAATGCAGATGGAATAACAAGTATGAGGAGTGGCACGAAAGAATCAAGGAGACATCCCCAGACATAATAGTAACAAAACTCACCAGAATAATAACAGATTCAATCTTTCCATCCGGATATCAAATTCTCAGGAAAGACAGAGGGAGGAGAGGGGGAGGAGGAGTTGCACTGCTCATTAAAAACCAGTGGGGTTTTGAGAAAGTGGAAGGAATGGATGGCACGGGCGAAAGGGACTACTTAGTAGGAAGAATTCAGTATGAGGGACATAAGGTGAAAATTGCAGTAATGTACAACCCACCACAGAACTGCAGGAGGCCAAGAGAAGAATATGATGAGAGCAACAGAGCAATGATCGACACACTAGCCGAGGTGGCCAGGAGAGCACACATGGGGGAAGCAAAGTAACTAGTTATGGGTGATTTCAATCACAAGGAGATTGACTGGGAAAACCTGGAGCCCCATGGGGGTCCCGAAACATGGAGAGCCAAGATGATGGATGTGGTACTGGAAAACCTCATGCATCAACATGTTAGAGACACTACCAGAGAGAGAGGAGAGGATGAACCAGCAAGACTGGACCTTGTATTCACCTTGAGTAGTTCGGACATCGAGGGTATCATGTATGAAAGGCCCCTGGGAGCTACTGATCATGTGGTTCTGTGCTTCGACTACATAGTTGAGCTCCAAGTGGAGAGAGTAGCAGGAATAGGCTGGGAAAAACCAAACTACAAAAGGGGAAACTACTCAGGCATGAGAAACTTCCTTCAAGACATTCAGTGGGAGAGGGAACTGACAGGAAAACCAGTACAAGAAATGATGGACTATGTGGCAACAAAATGCAAGGAGGCAGAGGAGAGGTTTGTTCCCAAGGGAAACAGAAATAATGGGAAGAACAGAACGAGTCCTTGGTTCACCCAAAGGTGTAGGGAGGCAAAAACTAGGTGTACTAGAGAATGGAAAAGGTACAGAAGACAGAGAACTCAGGAAAATAAAGAGATTAGCCGAAGAGCCAGAAACGAATATGCACAGATAAGAAGGGAGGCTCAGAGACAATATGAAAATGACATAGCATCAAAAGTAAAGACTGACCCGAAGCTGTTGCACAGCCACATCAGGAGGAAAACAACAGTCAAGGACCAGGTAATCAGACTGAGGAAGGGTGATGGGGAATTCACAAGAAACGACCGAGAGGTATGTCAGGAGCTCAACTCAAGATTTAAAGAGGTATTTACAGTGGAAACCAGTAGGACTCCAGGAAATCAGAACAGGGGGGCACACCAGCAAGTGCTGGATGAGGTACATATAACCAACGAGGAGGTGAAGAAGCTGCTATGCGAACTTGACACCTCAAAGGCGGTGGGACCAGACAACATCTCTCCGTGGGTCCTTAAAGAGGGAGCAGAGATATTGTGTGAGCCATTAACAAAGATCTTCAACACGTCATTTGAAACTGGGCAACTCCCTGAGGTATGGAAAATGGCAAATGTAGTCCCAATTTTTAAAAAGGGAGACAGACATGAGGCACTAAACTACAGACCTGTATCACTAACGTGTATAGTATGCAAGATCATGGAGAAGATCATCAGGAGGAGAGTGGTGGAGCACCTGGAAAGAAATAAGTGTATAATTGACAATCAGCACGGTTTCAGGGAAGGAAAATCCTGTGTCACAAACCTACTAGAGTTTTATGACAAGGTGACAGAAGTAAGACAAGAGAGAGAGGGGTGGATCAACTGCATATTTTTGGACTGCAAGAAGGCCTTCGACACAGTTCCTCACAAGAGGTTACTGCAAAAGCTAGAGGATCAGGCACACATAACAAGAAAGGCACTGCAATGGATCAGAGAATACCTGACAGGGAGGCAACAACGAGTCATGGTACGCGACGAGGTGTCAGAGTGGGCGCCTGTGACAAGCTGGGTTCCACAGGGGTCAGTCCTAGGACCTGTGCTGTTCTTGGTATATGTGAACGACATAACGGAAAGGATAGACTCAGAAGTGTCCTTGTTTGCAGATGATGTGAAGTTAATGAGAAGAATCAAATCGGATGAGGATCAGACAGGACTACAAATAAACCTGGACAGGCTACAAGCCTGGTCCAGCAACTGGCTCCTTGAATTTAACCCTGCCAAATGCAAAGTCATGAAGATTGGGGAAGGACAAAGAAGACCGCAGACACAATATAGTTTAGATGGCCAAAGACTGCAAACCTCACTCAAGGAAAAAGATCTGGGGGTGAGTATAACACCGAGCATATCTCCTGAGGCGCACATCAATCAGATAACTGCTGCAGCATACGGGCGCCTTGCAAACCTACGGATAGCGTTCCGATACCTCAGTAAGGATTCGTTTAAGACTCTGTACACCATTTACGTCAGGCCCATACTGGAGTATGCAGCACCAGTTTGGAATCCACACCTAGTCAAGCACGTCAAGAAATTAGAGAAAGTGCAAAGGTTTGCAACAAGACTAGTCCCAGAGCTACGGGGATTGTCCTACGAAGAAAGGTTGAGGGAAATCGGCCTGACGACACTGGAGGACAGGAGGGTCTGGGGAGACATGATAACGACATATAAAATACTGCGCGGAATAGACGAGGTGGACAAAGACGGGATGTTCCAGAGAAGGGACACAGACACAAGAGGTCACAATTGGAAGTTGACGACTCAGATGAATCAAAGGGATGTTAGGAAGTATTTCTTCAGTCATATAGTAGTCAGGCCGTGGAATAGCCTAGAAAGTGACGTAGTGGAGGCGGGAACCATACATAGTTTTAAGGCGAGGTATGATAGAGCTCATGGGGCAGGGAGATAGAGGACCTAGTAGCAATCAGCGAAGAGGCGGGGCCAGGAGCTGTGAATCGACCCCTGCAACCACAAATAGGTGAGTACAAATAGGTGAGTACATGCACACATGCTTTATATACAGCTAGCAAAGTCAGGGTATTTCTCAAGAATGGTCTGTAATATACCACTGTGGATAAAATACTTTGCCATTTCTTGAGCATTTCTGAGTGAGCTGTCTCTAAATTCATTAATTTGATCACACTCCGGTACATAATGACGCAGGGTGTGACAATAGTCCATCTGGCAAAGTTTACATTTCGTTTGGTCTACATCTGGTGGTGGTGATTTAACCTGCCAAAGATACTTGTAACCCAGCCGGAGCCGGGCAGTAGTGACATCCAAGAGTCTGCTTATCTTGTTGGATGCACCATAGACATGTGGCTCCTCCTGCATGATATAATGATGATAGATGGACTGACTGGTGTCAGTCTCCCTGAGTCTTAAGTCATTAAAATTCAGTTGAAGTTCTTTTCGTATTATTGTTCTCAAACTACTACTTGACAAGGCAAGATTGTTATCTACTCCATCTTTGAAAGCATACAGCTTAGCCAATTTATCAGTTCTATCATGCATCCGAAGACCAATGTGAGATGGAATCCACAGCATGTGCACTCTGACTCCACTGTCCACAATCTTACCATACCTGTGTCTGGCTTCTGACACTAGCATGCCACAATTTATACTTAATGAGTTGAGAGCATTTATGGATGACAGAGAATCAGTTACAATTAAACTGTCAATCTTAGATACATAGATGTATTTCAGTGCAAGGAGTATGGCAAACAGTTCTGTCTGAAGGGTAGAGGCCCAATTATTGATGCGTGCTCCAATTTCTTTAAGAGAGCCATCACTCTGTACGACAACAGCAGCACTACCAGCTGCACCAGTGGACTGGTGAACAGAACCATCAACGTAAATAATTTGCGAGAGTGTGTGCTGTGTGACTAAGTTATCAATACAGCTTAAGGCCTCATGTTTGGCTTCAAGGCGAAGTTTTGGTTGTGATTTAAGAAGTAGTTTGGGGGGAAATGGAGGAATGGTAGTTTGGAATGGGATAATATCCCATGGAGCAGAGAAGTGCCGCTGTTGCCTTACTTGACATAGATCATGTATCTGATTCATGCTGAGGTCGGTTCTAGTTTTTTCGATCCATCTGGAGGAGTGTTCACCAGTGCTGAGGAAAGTTTGGAGGGCTTCTGTGCAGGGGTATGAATGGGCTTGCCTGAGCATATTAACCCCAATTAGGATATTTCTTTCAGTAACACGATCTCTGACGCTTGGAATATCAAGTTCTTTTTGCATATTTAAAATTTTGGCAGTACGAGGCATCCTAAAATGATCCTCATTGCTTCGTTCTGCAGTTTTTCCAGCCCTCCAAGCTTCCAGTCAGACACAAGAGCAAGTAGTGGCGCAGCATAATCAACCAATGATCTAATATAAGCAAGATACATCATTTCCACAATTTTAACATTAGCTCCATACCTGGGGTTAAACCTGCCACAACTCTAAGTGCTCTCAGTTTTTCTTCGTATTGGCGGCAAAACCATCCTTCAACATCCATTCTGGCAAGTTCACTAATGATTACATGTCGGTAGTCATGCTTATTAACATTATTGTAGAATAAAAACCAACACAATATATTAATATCTGGAGCAACAGAACAAATTCCCAGCTTCTTGTACAACACAAAAAAAGAAAAAAAAATGTGAATATTATTTCAAAAGTGTTATCCATTTGGCCCCTCTAAAATAACCTCCACTTCGCTTACAGACAGCAACACTTCCATAACTGGACACACCACACACACACACACACACACACACACACACACACACACACACACACACACACACACACACACACACACACACACACACACGCACACACACACACACGCACACGCACACACACACACAAAAGCCCTCATACAGACAGAGCATTACACCATGTCAAAACATGGTATGTTGAATGACACACTCGATATGACTACAGCCTAAACCCAGAATCATACGCTCTGGACTGACTCTATAGTCACCAACAGGAGCAATACACTGGGTTCCTTTGCCTGAACATACAAGCTTCTAAATAATCCGCCCCAACACAATACCCCAAAACCAAACACAAAACCACCACAGTATAAGCACATACATGCCTGAACCCAACGTGACCAGCGACGAAACACTAGAGGCCACGCACTTCCCACTCTATGAATAAATGCCCGTTAAGGCATATGTCAGTTACCAGGCAAGGTACAACTAAAGGGGGCTGTAGGGCAATTTTCCGCGCGCGCTCACCGAAAAATCGAAAAAATATGGAAATTGAGTTATATATACTGAAAAATAGCTCAACTCTTTGGCAACACAATGGTACCAGAATGAATGTTCTACGACGTTTCTACAAGAAATTATAGTCATTTATATCAGGTATGGTGACGGCGATGTTGGTACCGAGTCTGCTCACGGCCTATATATTTTTTGGAGTTATTTTCTTGTTTTTTATCGCCTTTTCTTGCAGGGAAGTGTCTTTGGCCCTCTTCTCTTTCTCCTATACATAAATGACCTACCAAATGCTTCGCAATTACTCAAACCCACACTATTTGCTGATGACACAACATACGTCTTCTCCCACCCGAGCCCAGTCACGCTAGCCAATACTATAAATACCGAATTACAGAAAATATCTACCTGGATGAGTACTAACAAACTTACACTAAACATTGACAAAACCTACTTCATTCAGTTTGGTAACAGAGCTACAGATGTCCCTCTTAACATAATGATAAACGGATCACCTATCACAAAGCTAACAGAGGGAAAATTCTTAGGAATCCACCTTGATAATAGACTCAAATTTCATACACATATACAACAAATTTCTAAGAAAATTTCCAAGACTGTAGGCATACTATCGAAGATACGGTACTATGCTCCACAGTCAGCCCTCCTGGCCCTATATCACTCTCTTATTTACCCCTATCTCACCTATGGAATTTGTGCATGGGGCTCAACAACAAGTAACCATCTCAGACCACTAATTACCCAACAAAAGGCTGCAGTTAGAATGATAACAAATTCTCACTACAGGCAGCACACTCCACCAATATTCAATACACCGGTACTGCGGTACTGCCAGCGTGTCAGCGTGCCTCGTTGTGCTCCGGGTTTTTCGTGTTTTCACGGTCGCTCTTACGTGCTAGAACTTTAATTTGTGTCATCAATCCTATACGATACATCCCTCTAGCGCCTGGAACAAATCTTGGGCGGAAAACATTATATACTGAGTCAAAAAAGGAGAATTAGTGTGCACTAGCAGAGTTTACTGCCAGAGGGGAATCATAGGCCTGTCCTGTGTGGAAAAAAATAATAATTGAACTTTTCATGTCAGAGGAAAGAAAGTCTCCCTGATAACATTGAGTATACATAGTGTATAGTGTATACTACAGTGGCTCCCTAGTATATTGATGATAAAGGCTAAAGTGTCATTTGAAAACAGGTGAATTTGTAAATGAAGTGATAAGCCTATAGAGGCAGGTGCCAGAAGTCGCCAGAACTTACCACAGGTCAGCTGTTTTTTAATAATCTTCCTGGCTTGCCAGTGTACTCGCATATAATCTAGTGATACCAGTGATTAGCAGAATACAGTGTTGTAGTAGCAACTAACCAGTATTATAATGGTACTTAGTGGAGTGGAGTGACTTTCATTAGTTTCTTTTTCTTGAAATACGAGACGTTACTGTGAATTTCATATAACCTGTAGTTACCAGCAGTCGAAATATACACAACGAGAAGCAATTATTACTACAGAAAAAGCGTCCTTCCTCCAAAATTTGCACCAGTCAACTATAGTGATAATATAGCATTTATTGTGGTGGAGACGGAAAAAGAAATAAAAAAAAAAAAAAAAAAAAAAAAAAAAAGAGAAAAGCCAGATACAGCGATTGATAAACAAGGAGGTGACCGTTCGTCATTGTAGGAGCTGCCAGATATCACCGGCTCTTCAACACGCAAGTTATACTTTTGTATCAGTCAAATCACATATTACTCGGGTAGATAATTTCCAGTAGATCCTTCATGTGTTAGCTCAAATCACCGACCAGTATGTTTTAAAATAAGTGACCCACTGATCAGAGCAGATCGTCTGGCCCGAACCCTTGCCTGGTCCGAACCCTTGACTGGTCCGAACCCGGGACTGGTTTCAAACAGTTTCGTTGGACAATAAAGCAGACTGTAAACGGATGGGGTTGTAGGCGCCCTATAAACACAAACATTAAAAATCAGGAACGTGACGGTAAGCTGTCCAATATACAAAAAGAGTTAGAAACAGAAATACAAATAGCTAGAGCTTCATTTAAGGTTATTAATAGAATTTTCAAGAGGTTGCTAGTAGAATTGCAGTAAATCAACCATTCAAATCATTATGAAGCCCTGTGTAGTCTGTGGTCAGTCAAACAAACGGGCTTCCACATGGATAAATTGTCATTTTTGTGGAAATTGGTGTCACGCCCCTTGTGCAGATATCCCAGAACTAGCTACAAGCAGTATTAAAACAGAGAAGTGTTTTTGGGTATGCTCAAATGAGGAAAAACTGTGGACTAAAATCACAAGGGTATTAAAAGAGGACAACATCAAAGCTGCTTTCATAGAAAACCTGGAAGCTTTCTACAACAGATGGGAACATAAAATGTCTGGGCTGAATGGTACTGCCCTTGATACTGGCCATGTAGTCATAAACTGTAAGGCTGGAGGTGATGTCCTGGTAGTCAGTAAATGTGGGGCTGATAGTGCTGTCCTGGGAGACAGTAATGGTGAAGCTGGAGGTGCTGTCCTGGGAGACAGTAATGGTGAAGCTGGAGGTGCTGTCCTGGGAGACAGTAATGGTGAAGCTGGAGGTGCTGTCCTGGGAGACAGTAATGGTGAAGCTGGAGGTGCTGTCCTGGGAGACAGAAATGGTGAAGCTGGAGATACTGTCCTGGGAGACAGAAATGGTGAAGCTGGAGGTGCTGTCCTGGGAGACAGAAATGGTGAAGCTGGAGATACTGTCCTGGGAGACAGTAATGGTGAAGCTGGAGGTGCTGTCCTGGGAGACAGAAATGGTGAAGCTGGAGATACTGTCCTGGGAGACAGAAATGGTGAAGCTGGAGATATTGTCCAGGGAGTCGGGAATTATACGCAGGAAGGAATACATATAAATGACCTCATAGGGGACAGGAGCCATAGTAGGGAAACAAGTGTAGTCAAAGATAAGATAAAACCAATATTGCAAACTAGAAATACCGCAGGAAATAGCAAACAAGAGGACTCCAATAGCAATAGTGAGGATAAATTACCAAAAACAACTGGTGGGAGCTCCATTGTTGGTGCTAGGGAGGATAGAAGTAAGACAGGGAAACATGCACCAACAGGGAATACAGTCACAGAAACCCAAGGCAAGCGGAAACCAAGACTGTGCACATACTATGCACTTGGTATCTGCTGGCATGGGAAATCTGGAAAAACAGATGGGACATGCAACTATGACCACCCTAGAAAATGCCATGCCCATATGAAAACAGGAAAATGCAAACTCCCTTCCTGTAAGCTTTTTCACCCTGAAATGTGTACCTCTTCAGTACAGGAAAGACTGTGCTATAACTTAAATTGCCAGGCATACCATCTAAAGGGGACAAAAAGATACAAAACATCCAGGCCAGGGGAAAACCTGGGTAGCCACAGCCACTCAAGAGGGAGAGGTTTTTTAGTGCCAGGAAGGAAAAAAAACTGGCAGGAAATGGCAGAAATCGTACACCAAATCCAGTCATTCCTGGAGTGGAACCACAGTCGATGGCCTCCACTCCAAACCAACAGATACAGATACTAATGCCGGAAAAAAAATCCCCCCCCAGTACCAACAATACCACCAGTCCGATAACATTCTTCTTTGCAAATATACAGGGTCTAAAGCCAGCTACAAACAACAAAATACCTTTCATCCGTGGACTGCTTGCAGAGGCAAAGGCAATGTTCGCGGCTTTCACTGAGACCCACATAAAGGATCACTTGGACAACGAAGTATGGATCCCAGGTTACAACCTATACAGATGTGACAGAGTGAACAGGCAAAAGGGGGGGGTTGGCCTGTACATTGCAGAGTCACTTGTTTGCACAGAACTGCTTAATGCCTCAAATGACGTAGTGGAAGTTTTAGCAGTAAAGGTCGAGAACCAAAACCTAGTCATTGTGGTAGTCTACAAGCCTCCGGATGCAACATCCCAGCAATTCCAGGAACAGCTGTTAAAAATTGACCACTGTCTGGAAAATCTTCCAGCTCCTGCACCCAACATCTTGCTCCTGGGGGATTTCAACTTAAGGCACCTAAAATGGAGGAATATAGCAAATAATATTGTTGCAGAAATAACACCAGGAGGCAGCTCTGATGAAAACTCACACTCACACGAGCTTTTAAATCTCTGCACAAAATTCAATTTAAACCAGCAAATAATAGAGCCTACAAGACTGGAGAATACACTAGACCTCATCTTCACTAACAATGATGATCTGATAAGAAATGTCACCATATCAAAAACAATATACTCAGATCACAACATAATTGAGGTTCAGACATGTATGCATGGAGCCCCAGACCGACAAAATGAGACTAGTCATGAGGGAGCATTCACCAAATTCAACTTCAATAACAAAAACATAAAGTGGGACCAAGTAAACCAAGTCCTAACCGATATAAGCTGGGAAGATATACTAAGCAACACAGACCCAAACTTATGCCTAGAACAGATTAACTCGGTGGCACTCGATGTATGCACAAGGCTTATTCCTCTAAGAAAAAGGAGGAGTAGATGTAAAATAGAAAGAGACAGGCGCTCCCTTTACAGGCGACGGAAAAGAATAACAGAGCGGCTAAAAGAGGTCAATATATCTGAAATGCGCAGGGAGACACTGGTCAGAGAAATAGCAAGCATCGAACTTAAGCTAAAAGAATCCTTTAGGAGTCAGGAATCGCGGGAAGAACTAAAAGCCATAAATGAAATCGAAAGAAACCCAAAGTATTTCTTCTCCTATGCCAAATCAAAATCGAGAACAACGTCCAGTATTGGGCCCCTACTTAAACAAGATGGGTCCTACACAGATGACAGCAAGGAAATGAGTGAGCTACTCAAGTCCCAATATGACTCAGTTTTTAGCAAGCCGCTAACCAGACTGAGAGTCGAAGACCAAAATGAATTTTTTATGAGAGAGCCACAAAATTTGACTAACACAAGCCTATCCGATGTTATCCTGACGCCAAATGACTTCGAACAGGCGATAAATGACATGCCCATGCACTCTGCCCCAGGGCCAGACTCATGGAACTCTGTGTTCATCAAGAACTGCAAGAAGCCCCTATCACGAGCCTTTTCCATCCTATGGAGAGGGAGCATGGACACGGGGGTCGTCCCTCAGTTACTAAAAACAACAGACATAGCCCCACTCCACAAAGGGGGCAGTAAAGCAACAGCAAAGAACTACAGACCAATAGCACTAACATCCCATATCATAAAAATCTTTGAAAGGGTCCTAAGAAGCAAGATCACCACCCATCTAGAAACCCATCAGTTACACAACCCAGGGCAACATGGGTTTAGAACAGGTCGCTCCTGTCTGTCTCAACTACTGGATCACTACGACAAGGTCCTAAATGCACTAGAAGACAAAAAGAATGCAGATGTAATATATACAGACTTTGCAAAAGCCTTCGACAAGTGTGACCATGGCGTAATAGCGCACAAAATGCGCGCTAAAGGAATAACAGGAAAAGTCGGTCGATGGATCTATAATTTCCTCACTAACAGAACACAGAGAGTAGTCGTCAACAGAGTAAAGTCCGAGGCAGCTACGGTGAAAAGCTCTGTCCCACAAGGCACAGTACTAGCTCCCATCTTGTTCCTCATCCTCATATCCGACATAGACAAGGATGTCAGCCACAGCACCGTGTCTTCCTTTGCAGATGACACCCGAATCTGCATGACAGTGTCTTCCATTGCAGACACTGCAAGGCTCCAGGCGGACATCAACCAAATCTTTCAGTGGGCTGCAGAAAACAATATGAAGTTCAACGATGAGAAATTTCAATTACTCAGATATGGTAAACATGAGGAAATTAAATCTTCATCAGAGTACAAAACAAATTCTGGCCACAAAATAGAGCGAAACACCAACGTCAAAGACCTAGGAGTGATTATGTCGGAGGATCTCACCTTCAAGGACCATAACATTGTATCAATCGCATCTGCTAGAAAAATGACAGGATGGATAATGAGAACCTTCAAAACTAGGGAGGCCAAGCCCATGATGACACTCTTCAGGTCACTTGTTCTATCTAGGCTGGAATATTGCTGCACTCTAACAGCACCTTTCAAGGCAGGTGAAATTGCCGACCTAGAAAATGTACAGAGAACTTTCACGGCGCGCATAACGGAGATAAAACACCTCAATTACTGGGAGCGCTTGAGGTTTCTAAACCTGTATTCCCTGGAACGCAGGAGGGAGAGATACATGATTATATACACCTGGAAAATCCTAGAGGGACTAGTACCAAACTTGCACACGAAAATCACTCACTACGAAAGCAAAAGACTTGGCAGACGATGCACCATCCCCCCAATGAAAAGCAGGGGTGTCACTAGCACGTTAAGAGACCATACAATAAGTGTCAGGGGCCCGAGACTGTTCAACTGCCTCCCAGCACACATAAGGGGGATTACCAACAGACCCCTGGCAGTCTTCAAGCTGGCACTGGACAAGCACCTAAAGACAGTTCCTGATCAGCCGGGCTGTGGCTCGTACGTTGGTTTGCGTGCAGCCAGCAGCAACAGCCTGGTTGATCAGGCGCTGATCCACCAGGAGGCCTGGTCACAGACCGGGCCGCGGGGGCGTTGACCCCCGAAACTCTCTCCAGGTAAACTCCAGGTAAACACTCAACCTACTCACCATACAAAACATCCATACTTATTACTGCACCTATTACATACATAGAACACTCAACTCTGATATTAACCCTCCCCTCAAACATCTCCTTGCCAACCTCAACAGAACACATGACCATAACACAAGGCACAGATCACTCTTTGATATTCCTCGTGTCCATCTCACACTATGCAACCATATGACCTGTCTTTGTAATACTCACTTGTGCTTTATAGTAACCTGTTTACATTAATGTTTTATCACTGATTTCATCATTGCTTAGTTAATCTTAAGTTAATTTTAAGCCAGCCCGTAATGCTATGCATAGTATAAGTGGCTTTGGCATGCTGCTCTTATCTGTATTTTTTTGTACCTCTGTATGTGTGCTCAAATTATAAATAAATAAATAAATAAATAAATAATATAATAACTGACTATTTGGCATCATAAAACAGTAGGCGGGACTTATCCGGAGACTTAGTGACTACCGGGAACCAGATGGGAGCGCTCGGCAGTGTTCCAGCGCTCGAGGTGCCAGCCAGGAATCGCCCATTATTACGCTTATATCAGCTTATATATCAACTCTACGGCTTATTTGTCTATCAGAATTGATCTAATATGATATAATAAACACTCTAAATAACATACAAACATGTTATATACTCTAGACTGAATAAAATAGGCCATAATATGGCCCAGAGATTATCGGGAATATTTCGATATAAAAGTGTAACTTGTTACCCTGTCGTCTCTGAGTAAGAGAAAACGGTGTTTTGAAGAGGATAACTGCACTAGAACATCAGTTTACTAAGAAATACACCCAAACAAACGCGATTTTCGCGAAAAAATTTTTTTTTTTTTGAGACGGGGGCCGGCCGGCGTTCCCGGCCGATATCTCGGAAGTAACTTATTCACCTATAATTCGATGTGGCTCCTTTATTACTTAATTAAATGGAATAATATTCACAGATATTGTAGAATAATGATTTCTCTTATCCTGACCGTTGAGTTTTTGAAAATATTCCAAATACTTCGGGAGTTATGTGGGAGTAAAGGGCAGATTTTTTTGCAATATTCCAGAAACTAACAAACTTTATTTTTTTGTGAAATAACGATAAGGTATTTAGAGGGAAATCTTACGGTCCGAATTAGTATTAGCATTGTTCTCTCGGCACCAAGTGTCCAAACCACCTTACGTAGCCGCATATAAGAGTTACATCAACCTCAAGGGCATTTTCAGTAAATCAGTCTTTTCTCAGTTGTTGTTTGAGGTATATTTTTTATAAATATTTTCAAGAAAGAGTGAGAACACTTTGTCTTGTGCACCAAAACTGGAGAAAATCGGACGGTAAATAAACTAGAACCGCCTGAAAACTATAGAGGAATACAAGCCTCCATCTCATCCGCCAGTATACTAGCCTCGAGGACATCTGGCATCATCCTCATCCTGGAACATGATGCACATTCTCCTGACGTATTCCAAAATCTCACACAGGATACACACCAAAACAAAGGTTATCTCACATCGCCACACCACTCGAGAAGCCACCATCGCCCCACTACCCATCTACCTGGAGAAGACCCAGGCCGGAAGTACCGGCAAATCCCTAATGAATGAATGAATGAATGAATACCCAACTACATCCATTCCCCAAGCACTCATCACTCAATACCGGATGCCAACCCCTTGCCGTCCTTCCCCGGCACCAACCATAGCAGTCGTGCCACCGTCAGCCCCCCCCCCCCGATAACTCTCCGGAAAAGAAGTAACCCACTGACCCCCATATAAGCTTCTATTCCTACCCACCGACCTATCAAAACTTGCCGCTAATGCCTTGATTCTGACATTATCCCCACCTCCTTCATACCCCAAGGAACATACAAAAAATCAACCATAATGTACCTTAATGCCCTCACTACCTCACTTGACACCCCTCCCCCGTCTAAAAGTAAAGCCCTGAGGACCCCCCTCCCCCCCAGTATCCCAAAAACACCCCACAACCACGATCTTACATTTTCCAAAAAAGGACAAAAATACACTGCATGGAAGGCATTTTCCACATCACCACAATGCGCACAAGACGCGTCTCTCACATATCCCATCTGCCTCAACACCTCTTTTGACGCCAATGTTCCCATGAGGAATCTGTACACCACTTCTCTCACCCTGGCGGGAATTCTTAGCTTTCGAAATTCCTCCCATATTACCTTCCATTCATATGTGGGGAAGACAGTCACCCCTTGCAGCGTCTCCCGACGGTACTCCACTCCCACCAGCCTCCCTATTCTCAGATGACGTACATGACGACCCCTGACCCCCCTCCTCTGAGATAGCGCATCTTAACATAAATTGCCCTCACCCTGGGCCCCAGAGCCAACAAACCCAATCACCCCCTGATGCACCCTGGTCATTACCATGTCGCGTCCCAACCACGCCCTCCCATAACCCCATAGATACCCTAACGCCCTCTGGATTTCCATTACATCACAGTTCCTCAAAGGGTATACTGCCACCGCCCCCCAAACCTTACTGTATACCAGCAAATTGACAACAACTGCCCTTTGGTGCAACATGACATCTCTGTCCCGAAGGCCACGTAGCCTGCCCAATGCCTGTCCCTAACTGCCTCCGAATTAACCTTTCTACTATCCTGCATGTCCACCATATACCAAATCCCACAAATCTTGATCCTTTCCACGACATTCTATCCGACCCCCAACCCAATCACCTGCCCACCCAAGTGCCCACCTCTAACAACATCGACTTGCTTTTGGTAACCCTCATCCTCGTTATGTCCCCAAACCTCTCGATGACTCCACCCACCCTTGAAAAAACCTCCTTTCCACTAAGTAAGATCGTCATATAATCAACATAACCCCCCCCCATTCCCATCAGCCCCCTCACCACACAACTCTCAGTCTACTAGCTCATAAAACGGATTCTGTACACATGCAAACAAAAGTTGGGAAACCGGGCATCCCTGCCGCAAACCCCTCTCCATACTAATCTTACAACCCAACCTACCTGCAGGCTCTGGTGGCCTGGTGGTTAACGCTCTCGCTTCACACGGCGAGGGCCTGGGTTCGATTCCCAGCTAGAGTAGAAACATTGGGCGTGTTTCTTTCCACCTGTTGTCTATGTTCCCCATCAGTAAAATGGGTACCTGGGTGTTAGTCGACTGGTGTGGGTCGCATCCTGGGACACTGACCTAATTTGCCCGAGATGCTCAGCATAACAAGTGGCTTTCTATGTAATAGTATGTCATTGTTGTCAGCTAGGACTGTATACCATGCACATGTACTTGTAGTAAATAAAGATTATATTATTATATTATATTATACCATTCACCTGCACCCTCATCTTCGCTCCCACATACAAGGCATCCACACACCCTGCCACCTTGGCACCAAAGCCCAAACCATTCAAGCTCTCACGCAAAAACCCCTGTCCAAACACTCATATGCATTCTCCCAATCCAACCCAAGAACCCCCCCCCCCCTTCACAACCCTCTAAGAAATCCCTGATGCGCCCGTGTCCTTCCCGCATACTCCTCCCTGGAATTCCGAACTGACAGCAGTGAAAAAGCGACCCCAGAACCCCTTTCATTAATGATGTAGGTAGATTAGATTTTGCCACCGAAGTGGCTAGATTATTGTCCATCCTATGTCCATCCTGTGGACGGTAGCGCAAGAGCATATGGATACACAGAACACCTAGGAACTAGGTCCCGAATGGGTTAGCAGGTGTACATTTGGATTTATATCTACATATCTACAGTTCACTTATCTGTTACAAGCAAATTTACGAAATTTGCTTAGTATATCTGGTATCTTATTTTTATTAATAAGATATCTTGACATGTTACATAGGTTATTATATTGTCTATCTCTGTATTCCTCAATAAGTGGACAATTAAGCACATAGTGTTCAAAACAGTGACCATATGCCTGATCACATAATTTGCATTTAGTTTGATCATCATCTGTGTGTCTCCCAAACTGCCAGAACTACTTGTAACCAAGCCTAAGCCTGGCCACTACAACATCAGTTAGTACTTGTAACCAAGCCTAAGCCTGGCCATTACAACATCAGTCAGTACTTGTAACCAAGCCTAAGCCTGGCCACTACAACATCAGTCAGTACTTGTAACCAAGCCTAAGCCTGGCCACTACAACATCAGTCAGTACATGTAACCAAGCCTAAGCCTGGCCACGACAACATCAGTCAGTACTTGTAACCAAGCCTAAGCCTACCAAACCATACCCCGGCCGGGATTGAACCCGCGGTCAGTCTCAAAACTCCAGCCCGTCGCGTTAGCCACTCTCTGACCGCGGGTTCAATCCCGGCCGGGGTACAGTTTGTTTGCAATCGTGTCATTACGATTTAGTGAGTCAAGCCTAAGCCTGGTCACTATAACATCAGTCAGTACTTGTAACCAAGCCCTCTTCTCTTTCTCATTTACATAAATGACCTACCAAATGCATCGCAACTACTCAAACCCACACTATTTGCAGATGACACTACATACATTTTCTCTCACCCGAGCCCAGTCACGCTAGCCAATACTGTAAACACCGAATTACAGAAAATATCTATCTGGATGATGATTAACAAACTTACTCTCAACATTAACAAAATCTACTTCATACAGTTCGGAAACAGAACCACAGATGTCCCTCTTAACATAATGATAACCGATCACCTATGACAAAGCTCAAAGAGGAAAAATTCTTAGGAATCCACCTTGACAATAGACTCAAATTTCAAACACATATACAACACATTTCCAAGAAAATCTTCAAGACCGTAGGCATACTATCGAAGATACGGTACTATGTTCCACAGTCAGCCCTCCTGGCCCTATATCACTCACTTATTTACCCCTATCTTACCTATGGAATCTGTGCATGGGGCTCAATCAACAATAAACCATCTCAGATCATTAATTACCCAACAAAAGGCTGCAGTCAGAATGATGATAATAATAATAATAATAATAATAATAATAATAATAATAATAATAATAATAATAATTGTGGAAAATTGCATTTATCTGAATGTAACTCATTATATACATAACAGAAAATGATAACAAAGATAATTATTATTTATCAGAGTTACATAGACAAGTAGGAATTTGGGACACCTAGGTCGCAAAAATGTCCACCTTCGATAACTACCACTGTCATATCCACAAGTTGCTCTGGACCTATTAATTAAATGAAATATACATGCACCAGGATTACTGGTAAATATATAAATTGGCGGACTGTATATTAAAAATAATAAATGGTTATATATATACACAATTACATAACAGAAGGAAAATATATCTTAATATCACTCACCAATTTGACTGGATATTAAGTTGTATCATACTCAGAAAAACCTAACTAACTAAATTTATGAAAACACTGGCCAGAATTATACACAAATCTAGAGAGCTTATCTGAGGTTCCTGGAGCTGTCTTGTCCAGTCGTCTGATATCTCAAGTTATGCAGGAATGCATGTCCAACAATTTTGCCTCCTATTTGAGAGGTGTCAGCCCAATTTTAACCTCTAGAGCACGAAAATTCCTTCTCATTACACTAACGTTGTATCCAATTCAAAACCAAGATGGCGAGTCTCGTCTGTGCAGACGCAGGCTTTCCGTTTTCTATGACATAAATATTATTAAATACAGTATGGCCATCTATTTACATATAAATACTGAATTTCTGGAAAATATACACAGTATTTTCCACACTGCGGCCGGCTGGAGTTCATTGCTAAACGATTCAAATTACTGCTTCCTTTAGGAGACGATTCCAGCCAGTTCTGGCTTGAGTGGCTATTATCCTAGTAGGTCTTACTACGATTTCCTCTTCCTGCATCACTTGGTCTGCGTTATCTTCCATATCTATCGTGTCACTTTCCCACAGATTTTCATTTACGTTTGATTGAACACCTAATTCCAAGGGAATCAATTTATTAATTGTGTGTAAACTTTCCTGGCCACGACACAACACTTTGACATTCCTGACAACACCTTGTGCATCTGGGTACAATGGCAATACTTTGCCCAGAGGCCACAATGTTCCATGTTGTTCACTGTCAATTAACACAATGTCACCTGGTTCAATGGTCTGTCGATTTACTGCCTCTGTCGCACCATAAAAGTGTTCACGTAGTGTAAGAAGATATTCCTTATGCCACACATTAGACCAATGATCAATTACTTTATTTAACATTTTAAATTTATTACACAAAACCTCCGCATCATTGTAATCTTCATCACTTTCTTCCGGATTATCTCTATAGACAGGGGCAGCTTCCAATTTCCTTCCACATATTAGGTGAGAAGGTGTTAATACATCTGCATCAGGTGTATCACTCATGTACGAGAGAGGCCTATTATTTATACGATTTTCTGCCTCCACTAACATTGCACGGAATTCTTCCAAATTAATTCTCTTCCGGTGTAGTACTTTGCGGAGACACCTCTTCACTGTGCCTATCAGTCTTTCGTACAGCCCCCCTGCCAAGGGGCTCTAGGAGTAATAAATTTCCAGGTACACCCTCGCTTGGTTAACAGAGATTGAACATCGTTACTATTATTTAATTCTATCAAGTGTTGAACACCTGCTACAAAATTTGTGGCATTATCCGAAATCATCAACCTCTGACAGGATCGACTAGCTCCAAATTTTCGAAACAGCTGTATAATCTGTTCTGCAGACAAGTCCTGTGTCACTTCTAAATGAACTGCCCTAGTAGCCACACAGATGAACAAACAAAGAGACACTTTCAGTGGAACACCATCTGAAGTACCTGTTAAAATTATTGGACCACTATAGTCTACACCTGTTACATCAAATGGTTTCACTAATTGTACACGCTCCTTTGGCAATGGTGGAAGACCTGGGTACATATAGGATCTGGCATCCACACAGCGACATATTACACAAGATTTAATCACCCTTTTTACACTTTGCCATCCTTGTGGAATCCAGAAAGTTTCCCTAATACAATTTAAGGTATCTTGTACCCCACCATGCATTACATTTTCATGCGCATTTAGAACAATTAAATTTGTTAGATGATGAGTTTTGGGCAGTAAGATAGGGTGTTTAGCATAATCACCCAATTCAGCATTTTGTAACCTACCTCTGCACCTAATTACATTGTTCTCTAAATACAGCCCCAGTTTCTCTATTATGGAACCTTTCACAATTTTACTTTCCATCATCAATTTAATCTCATTTCCATAGATTTCCTCCTGTACCCTCTTTATTCAATATTCAAGAGGTTGTGAAAACTTATATGATATATTCATCTTGTTTAGAAATTTAAACACCAACTTAGTTACATTGATTAGTTTGGGTTAAGAAGAATACCTATTTATATCAATGGCTAAGGGAGGACAAACTATTGGAGCGGTGGTCACAGTAATTTCAACAGGAGCAATATACGCCTTTTGTACAGGCCAATTAGCTTTATTTACCAACCAGCTCAGTCCTTTAAACCATGATACAGCATTTACAAATTTAGCATAAGGTAAACTTCGAGACAAGACATCAGCTGGATTCTCCTCATCAGGTATATGATTAAATGTTAACATATGTTGACCCAAACTATTATACTTCTCTTGGATCTGATTAATTTCAGTGACTATGTTTTGTACGTACACAATTTTACTGTTTCCATTACGAATCCATTGTAAGGATACCTCATTATCAGACCAAATTACAGTGTCGCTAATATTTATCTCATGCAACTTATTTCTTATATAACTAGCTAATTTGACACCTACATAAATGGCTGTTAATTCCAACTGAGGCAAGGTACATGATTTAATTGGAGACACTTAGACATAGCAAGAGAGATAACACTATTACATTGAAGGTAAGCAACTGCTCCATATGCCAATTTTGAAGCATCACAAAAAATGTGGAGTACATTTTTCCCATCTGGATTGGCCACCTGGCGTGGGAACTCCAACATTGGAATTTTCTCATAATTACCAATTAATTCATCCCACCTGTTAATGAATTCCTCAAATAGAATTTCATCCCAAGCACATTTAAGTTTCCATGCTTCCTGAATTAATAATTTCCCTCTTATAGTAAGGGGTGACACTAAACCTAGTGGATCAAAACATTTGGAAACTTCAGCAAGCAAGACTCTCTTAGTTAATTTATTGGGCATACTGTAATTATTAGGTTTTAACATTAACAAATCTCTCTCAGTATCCCAAGTTAATCTCAATACATTACTACATTTTGGCACTTCATCTCCAGGGTAATCTTTACTTATTTTGTCCTTTAATTTGGACGAATTACTATTCCATTTCCTCAGAGGCATATTGGCACTTTGCATTATTTTATTAGCCTCTCCATAAGTCATTAACAGTTCCTCTTCAGTTGACGTCACACCCAGGAAATTGTCCACATAAAATTGTTTGCTCATTACCTTACTCAATGGACTTTCCATACGTTTAAGGTGTGTATTTATCGTCGCTTGAAGTAGGAACGGACTGGATGTAGCACCAAATAATACGCTCCTAAAGCGAAAGGTTTTCAGAGGGCTAAGTGGGTCAATAGGATTCTCAGGCCATAAGAAGCGGGTACAATCCCAGTCAGCCTCTTGTAAACCCACTCTTAGGAAAGCTTTACTTATGTCAGCCGTAAAGGCATAATTTTTCATCCTGAAATTTAATAAGATATCTCCTAATTTTTCCATCAACGACGGACCTGTCATCAAACAGTCATTTAAACTAGGTACATTTTTGTTACTCCTGGCACTACAATTAAACACAATCCTCAGAGGAGTGGTCTTAGAATCCTTCTTCACTCCGTGATGAAGCGAATAGTGACCATAAATTTTGGCTTCCTTAGGAGGTACCTCTTCTATAAATTTATTAATTAATTGTTCAGCAATTATATCATTATATGTAGTTAACAATTCTGGTGTCTTACTCAGTTCGCAGAGCTGAGCCTTTAATTGTCCATATGCCATTCTGTAATTAGTTGGCAATTCTGGATGGTTCAGTCTCCACGGAAGTCGCACCCAGTATTGTCCACATTCAATTTTTACTCTTTCAGGGACTGCTCCTGAGTAAAAGAATCATCTGGGCTTTCTTCATTTACATTTATTCCAATGCCGTCTAATTCCCACAATTTATGCGCTGGCTCAACACCATCCTCTATTGAAGAATTATACTGGGGCACGACTTCATGAGTAAGACACACAGTTATGGTATTTGTAGTTTCCTCTAGTCATGAATTATTATTACGAGGAATCCTACCATACATTACATGGCCTCCTGCAGTCTTCAAAAGGGTGACACCACATTTCTTTACCATACCCTTTACATAGGAGGCACAATAGTCATTACCTATCAAAATATTTATTGGGCCTACAGAATCATCACTTACACCAGAAGGTGCTAAATTTACATTATGTGAAAGTTTTTCTGTAGCTATACTAAGCCCTACTGTAGATATTTTCTCTGGAAGTCTATCTACAATTACTGCATTAACACGTTTTTTCTCATTGCCCAACCTGACAGTTACATAAACAGTGTCATACAAATGAGCCCTTTTATCCGAGAGAAAACCAGATAATTTTAAAGTTGTGGGATCTCCCATCTGTACTTTCATACCATCAAGACATTTACATTTTATGAAAGTACGCTGGGATCCCTGGTCCAATAATCCAGTTACATTTTTTGATTTATGCCTTTTATCGTCAATTTTTACCTGTAACACAGGTAAGGCTACTTCAGCACAACCATCATTATTAACATTAGCAGCAATTTTTTACATTAGCCACTGTTGTGTCAGGATTGTCAACATTATCATTATTATCAACATTATCATATAGACCTTTACACATGACTATATGGTGTCTTCCTTTGTGACATTGATAACAGAAGTTTAATTTGGGATAACAATCCTTTACATTGTGATTACCCAAACACCTGATACATCTGTCAAGTTCCTCCAATCTTTCAACTTTATCATTCCATGAATTGTATGCATTGCAATTCTTAGAAAAATGAGTACCCTTACAGAAGAGACAATCTCTCCTTTCTTTGACTGGTTTCTTATTAACTGGGCTACTCTTAGGAGGGTACTTATTCTTCTTACCTTGTGGAGAATCATTATTTCTGATTCCTGCTACTTGATATGCCCCTATGTAACTCCTTTTAGGAAATTAATTTTGATTATTAACATTAGGATAATTTTTCCCTTTGTGAATCTTGGCAGATACCTCAGAGTTATCATGTGTTGCATCTTTAAAATGAGTTAGTTGGCTGGTCTGCAACTGAACAATTAATTCTTGTAGACCTAGTCTTATTTCCTCCAGACCAAAATAACCCTTGTGATATTTGTTGGAGGGCCATTCAAGTGTTTTATTGTTTAATTTATTCTGTACCATGGCACTCAATAACCAGTCTGATTCCTTCAGATTATATTTATTACTTAATGTTTTGAGAGTGCTCTACAGTTTAACTCTAAACTGCTGTAACCTTTGTAAGTGTGATCTGGAGATTTTAAATTAATAATGATATTCACTAGATCCAACCTACTTTGTTCTATATTACCATAAGTGACTTTCAATAAGTCAACTGCTTCTTTGTAAGAGTCATCTACATTGGGAAAGGCTTGTATGAGTATGTGAGCATCTCCTCTTACCTGTCCTTTGAGGTAAAATAATTTAGTTACAAAGGCTGGATCACTCCTATCATGCACAGCTGCTTTAAAGATTGACCAAAACTCCTCCCAATTTTCTCCAGGATTAAATACAGGTAAACATAATTCTGGGAGTTTTGGCAAAGACATCTTATTTGTTGGAGCAGACTGATTAACTGCCTGTTTTACACATTTTAATTTATTCAAGGCCTGACTTTTACAAGAAAGAATCTTTTCCTCTAATTCATAATACTGATTAATCATAAGATCTACTTCAGTCTCATCTACACAGTTTACTAACAAATCTCCTTCATATTTGTTGTAATATAATTTGTATGAATCATATCTATTACCTAAAGCATCTAAATACAATTTTAAATCATCAGTAGTCACAGTTTCTTGATTCATTAATTCCAAACATTTATTATATGCCTTGGTTACATGAACTTTTCTAGCTTGCAGTGATGCTTTCTTTGCTCTATATTCCATATGTTTGTCTTCTATATTAATTTCCTCATTTTCAGCCATGATGCAATGTATTAAATTCAACTTTATAACACTGATTATGTACTAAATTATGTACTTTATAAAGGTAAATAGTACAACTTACCTTTGAATAAATCCTAGCTACTTGAGCTTAGCAATTACATGCAAAAAAATTATAATATAAATTTTAAATGTACATTAATACAAACAAACCTTTAGCCAGACTTGGCTTATCAAAATTATTATACAAATTAATATAAATCCTTGCCAGAATTTTGCATAGCAAAATTAATATTATACACATTAATATTAGTTACACTTGGCTTATCAATTACACATACACTGATAAAAATCTTGACCAGAATTATCTTATCAAATTAATATTATGCAAATGCATAAATATAAATCCTAGCCACTTTGGCTTTGCAAAAATAATATACACATTAATTAGCTACACTTGGCTTATGAATTACACATACACTTATACACATTAATATAATCTTTAGCCACATTTGACTTATCCAAATTAATATTGCAATAATTATAATCCAGTACACATTAAGTAAATTTGTGAACTTAACATCCACCTCCTTCTGTCATTTCACATATAATAATTAAGTAATTAATTAATTAATGACTTCACTAATTACATCCGGTTCAAAGGACCAACGGGCAAATTAAATGTGGAAAATTGCATTTATCTGAATGTAACTCATTATATACATAACAGAAAATGATAACAAAGATAATTATTATTTATCAGAGTTACATAGACAAGTAGGAATTTGGGACACCTAGGTCGCAAAAATGTCCCCCTTCGATACCTACCACTGTCATATTATAAAAAGGATTATTTGGTGTTCTGGTAGCGGGGAGTAAATGATAAGTCTTCGGAGGCTTCTTACTTTATTGAAAGTCGTGGTGGGTACACAGGCTTGTGTGTTTGTGCCCATGGCCCGGGCAGGGCCATCCCACGAGAGAGAGCTGGGAGTACTTGTGTCTTCCTGCTAGGCCGCTGTGTGAGAGAGGGCGTGGCAAGGGCCAGCAGGCTGGCATGCCTACCGAGAAGCCTGACTACAGAGGGCAGCATCTGAGTGGCGCGAAATATGAACTAAGCTGGCAGACAGCATGGGCTGTCTGTGCAGACAGTACAGGCTGTCTACATATGCTTAGCCACCTACCGCACATCGTCCCGATGTAACAATACTGGTGGTAAAAGAAACTCGGTCTCTCTCTCATAGGAACAGGGCACAGAGCACAAAATAAAAACATATATATACATATGGACATGGAAAAAAAAGCTTCCTACAGGGAGGGATGAAAAAAACATGTGGGGTGTGCTAAACATCGTGGTCAAAGGCAATGAGCATCGAAGGGCATCACTGCACGCCTTCCTGCGTCTGGACAGATACTGCAACACAGGAGACATCGCTGCGGCTGAGCTGTGACGTAACAGGGTACGGTCTCCTCTGGAACGGTGAAGCAGTCATCGTAGGAGTCACTGCAGGCTTTCACTCAACCTGGGGCACGACATGCTGGTGCCCTCGAGTGAGGCGTCGACAAAACTCGGCAATTGGGCAGGACTTTTGGCAAGCGACTCAGGAGGACACTTCTCGACTGGTACTGTCGCTGGGCTGTCACTGCCGGCGAGCGTGGAGCGAGTTGTGGAGTGAGTCGTGGCAGAGACGACTGGGCGAAACATCTGGGAGTCGTAACATCATACACCAGACTGCAGTGAGCGAGCTAGCAGTCAAAGTGACATCATCTTTGTGCAGGCTGCTCACTGATTCTTGTGACACGAGGCTGACACAGTGCTTGCCGACAGGGCTAACTGCGGCTTGGCAAGTATCATTCTCTCGACAGTTGGAATTATAGCAGAAGTTAGTCTAAGTGTCCCCAGACTTGTTTCTCTACATATAACTGCACTCTGAAGGTCTGGAGGTGAAGTGAAACAAATCTCGATGGGAATCTTAGCAGGTACAATTCTGCAGAACATCACGAGCGACGAGCATAAAAGCTTTCTGTACAAGAGGGCTCGGTCACTCGGGGCTGTCTTGACATCAGCTGTCATACGCACTGGTCACATCGGGTGACTTAGCACAGTGGTGCTACTCAGGTCTGGCTCAGACCTCACTGGACACATGGAAACTTTAAACACACTGCGGTACATACGGTATACTAACATGTGAGAACACTGACTGAGAGGAATTAATTAACACACGACATATATCTTCTCTCAATCTTCTCGACAATACTGAAATAATTACTAGAAGCACTCGATGTGACATCATGTGATGTCAGGCATGATGTCGCGAGGTGACGTCAGCAGCACTGTGACGTCAGCAGACATCTCAAGGTGATGTCAGGCAGACATCGTGACGTCATGAAGTCGGGGAGCATCGTCGGTGACGTCAATGTGATGCGGGCAGCAGACCACAGCATGTGGCCTGGGACATCTGGCTCAGTAACTCACGTGGTTTGTAGATCCACGTGACATCGCCCACACCCAACGTGGCGTTGTGATCCACGTGGTGTTGTGATCTACGTGGCATGCTGATCCACGTAGCTTCGAGTGGCCTCGGGCACTCGGATACACAGCTCTGGCAATGAATCACTCGAAAAACAGCAGAAAACACAGCAGAGGGAGTGGGCAGTGGTGAGTGTATGGTAGACGGGTGAGCGTGAGTAGGGCGAGCATGGGCAAGGTGAGGAACAGCCACTTCCTTTCCTCCTCCCCCACCCACAAACACGTAGAGAAGCTCACACTGGACGCAGAAATCACCACAAAACTCACCTCTGTCTTGCTGAAACAGCTGTGCTGAGCTGAACAACAACAGCAGCAACATACAAGTGACGCTGAACACGTGACTTGAGAAACAGCGTGGGATGCTGTAGCGTGGGGTCACTTACAATTCTCGGAGAATTTCGGCAAATTTCGGCCTGGATCCTGCTTGTACCTGTGTCTGGATGCTCAAACGTGCAGACACGACATCAGGATAACTCGTTGAGAGACGGATGCTTCTTGTGTAGGGTGATGAAGTGAAGATGACTTCATGCCTCTCCTTCCTCTCTCCGGGCAAACAACTGCTGCGACCACCACTGCTACCAATGTTTAATGGGTTTATTTGGTAGGCTGTAAGTGGGTGGTTAATGATATACGTCTTCAGAGGCTTCTTTGTTTATTGAAAATGTCGTGGTGGGTACACAGGCTTGTGTGTTGTGCCCATTGCCCGGGAGGGCCATCCCACGAGAGAGAGCTAGGCAGTAGGCCTTGTGTCCTGCTGCTAGGCCGCTGTGTGAGTGAGAGAGAGGCAAGGGCCGGCAGGCTGGCGTGCCTACCGAGAGGCCTGACTACAGAGGGCAGCATCTGAGTGGCGCAAAATATGAACTAAGCTGGCAGACAGCATGGGCTGTCTGTGCAGACAGTACAGGCTGTCTACAATATCCACAAGTTGCTCTGGACCTATTAATTAAATGAAATATACATGCACCAGGAATACTGGTAAATATATAAATTTGTGGACTGTATATTAAAAATAATAAATGGTTATATATATACACAATTACATAACAGAAGGAAAATATATCTTAATATCACTCACCAATTTGACTGGATATTAAGTTGTATCATACTCAGAAAAGCCTCACTAGCTAAGTTTATGAAAACACTGGCCAGAATTATACACAAATCTAAAGAGCTTATCTGAGGTTCCTGGAGCTGTCTTGTCCAGTCGTCTGATATCTCAAGTTATGCAGGAATGCATGTCCAACAATTTTGCCTCCTATCTGAGAGGTGTCAGCCCAATTTTAACCTCTAGAGCACGAAAATTCCTTCCCATTACACTAACGTTGTATCCAATTCAAAACCAAGATGGCGAGTCTCGTCTGTGCAGACGCAGGCTTTCCGTTTTCTATGACATAAATATTATTAAATACAGTATGGCCATCTATTTACATATAAATACTGAATTTCTGGAAAATATATAGAGTATTTTCCACAATAATAATAATAATAATAATAATATCTTTATTTACTACAAGTACATGTACATGGTATACAGTCCTAGCTGACATCAATGACATACTAATATATATAAATCCCTTGTTATGCTCGGCATTTCGGGCAAATTAGGTCAGTGTCCCAGGATACGACCCACACCAGTCGACTAACACTTAGGTACCCATTTTACTGATGGGGAACATAGACAACAAGTGGAAAGAAACACGCCCAATGTTTCTACTCTAGCTGGGAATCGAACCGAGGCCCTCGCCATGTGAAGCGAGAGCGTTAGCCACCAGGCCACCAGAGCCCACTACAGACAGCATACTCCACCAATATTCAAAACTCTAAACTTACTCACCGTACAATACATCCATACCTATTATTGTACCTACTACATACATAGAACACTTAACTCGGATATAAACCCTCCTCTCAAACTTCTCCTTACCAACCTCAACATAACTACAACACATGACTACAACACAAGGCACAGATCACTCTTTGATGTTCCCCATGTCCACCTCACACTATGTAAAAATGCAATGCACATAAAAGGCCCAAAATTCTGGAATTCATTACCTGTGAATATAAAAGAAACACTGTTTATTAATTCAAGACTCTTCTTAAAAACCACTTACTCACCCACAACTAAATAAATACTGATTAACTGTATCTCATAAATGTATAACCTGTTACCCTATCAAACTATTTTTTTTTTTTTTTTGTAATTACGTTACTGAATAGAATTCTCCATTCTCTTGAATGTTCAGTAACTCATCAAAGGTGCTACAAATTTGTGCAACTATAAAGCATTTAAAATAATACAGTACAACATATAAATAAAATAAAATGGAAATGAGTCACTCTGTCTCACTTTTTTGGGTTATCCCAGGTTCTCTACACATTTGCTGCTATGTATGATAATATATGTAACTTTATTTGTGTATACCAGAATAAACTCATTTACTTACTAACACATGAACTAGCCATTTACAAATGTAATGACCTACCATCAACTCCATTCCATACCCTGAATGTTTTGTTCATATTTTATTAAAGTATATCTCATCACTTAATTTATTTATTTATTTATGTGAAAATTTGTGTGGACTGCCTCCAAGTGAGTCGCCTACCCTGGCAAACTCTGTTGACACCGAGCTCTGAGGTGGGTACCTCAGCCTCACAAGTGGCTTATAGGACAGATTTTCACAAATGATTGATGTTGCAAGAAACTCGCCTGCATGCACGTATAAAGAGCTAACTTACTTGGTGTTGCAGCATATATCCTGATCTTCAACTTCCCTAAGCTTAGCCTTAGCCCCTTTGGACTTCCCCTCAGAAACCATGTGCAACCGGGAGCCTGAATTCCTGCAATATTCAATCGTTATTAGTGTCCTGCCTGCACCTCAGAAATTCCTATATCCAAGAGGGTATGTATCCCCTAGTATAACTATGCAGACACGGACACTAGCTTCCAGACTGCCCTGAGACACTGGTACTTACTGGGCATACACTGCCTGTTGCACACCGGGCCCACAGATCAAACTCACTCACAATTCTCCCCAGACACTGGCCAGAAATCTACGAGATAAAGTGGAGGTCTTGTCTTACTGTATGGGCCTGACGGAGGTCATCTACGGTACATCGAGGTGCCTCTACCAGATTTCCCCAGGTCTCAAATGTGAAGACACGTGGGGGGCGCTGTCTGCTGATCACGGCACGTCTTGTCCCATTGGTGTCTGTCTTAAGAAGAACGAGCTGGTCTCTCTTCCAGACCCTCGTCTCTTTGTTCAAACTAGGGCTGCCAGTTCTCCCTAGCTAACTTATCCTAGTGTTTGCCTACATTATCGGCCTATTACTACCTATGTTAAGGTCTTAGGTCTACATTATTATTGTCTACAGTTGCCTCAATGATCCTAATATTAGTGTACTACCAGTAAAACTACCTACTCCTTCCCTGAAGGGTAAATCTATAAATTAAATAAGCTTACCAACAATCCCCACCAACTAGAGAGAATACTGTTTGTTTGGGAGGGTTTAAGGGCCACCCAGCTCAGCCATCCCATTACGGCTATGCTGGGACCCCTTCATACGTCGTATCTGTCCTGTGGAACTTTAGGGACCAAATAAATTTCCACAATTTATTTATTTATTTATTTATTTGAACATGATACAGAGAAGTACAAGGAATACACTTATTAAAGTTCAGCATGCCAAAGCCCCTTGTATGCAGAGCATTATGGGCAGGCTTAAAATTAACTTAAGATTAACTAAGCAATGATATATTCAGTGGTAAAACATTATTGTAAACAAATAACAATTAAGCACAAATGAGTATTACAAAGACAGGTCATATGGTCATTTACTGTGTTGCTGAGCATTCAGTAGAATGGAGGATTCTGTTAGGCAATGTAATTAAAAAATAACAAAGTTTGATTGGGTCACAGGTTAGAAATTTATGAGATACAATAATGAGAAACATTTATGAGATACAATTTATGATATACAATTATTCAGTATTTATTTAGTTGTGGGTGAGTAAGTTATTTTTGAGAAGAGACTTGAATTTATAAACGGACAGTGTTTCTTTTATATTCACAGGTAATGAATTCCAGATTTTAGGGCCTTTTATGTGCATTGAGTTTTTGCATAGCATGAGATGGACACGAGGAACATCAAAGAGTGATCTGTGCCTTGTGTTGTGGTCATGTGTTCTGTTGAGGTTGGTAAGGAGACGTTTGAGGGAGGGCTTATATCAGAGTTTAGTGTTCTATGTATGTAGTAGGTGCAGTAATAAGTATGGATGTTTTGTATTGTGAGTAGGTTTAGAGTTTTGGATATTGCTGGAGTGTGCTGCCTGTAGTGGGAATTTGTTATCATTATTTTGTTGGGTAGTTAATGGTCTGAGATGGTTTATTGTTGTTTAGCCTCATGCACAAATTCCATAGGTGAGATAGGGGTAAATAAGTGAGTGATATAGGGCCAGGAGGGCTGACTGTGGAACATAGTACCGTATCTTCGATAGTATGCCTACGGTCTTGGAATTTTTTTTGGGAATTTGTTGTATATATGTTTGAAATTTGAGTCTATTATGAAGGTGGATTCCTAAGAATTTTCCCTCTGTGAGTTTTGTGATAGGTGATCCATTTATCATTATGTTAAAAGGAACATCTGTAGCTCTGTTACCAAACTGAATGAAGTAGGTTTTGTCAATGTTTAGAGTGAGTTTGTTAGTCCTCATCCAGATAGATATTTTCTGTAATTCGGTGTTTACAGTATTGGCTAGCACCGTGACTGGGCTCGGGTGAGAGAAGATGTATGTAGTGTCATCTGCAAACAGTGTGGGTTTGAGTAGTTGCGATGCATTTGGTGGGTCATTTATGTACATGAGAAAGAGAAGAGGGCCTAGGACACTTCCCTGTGGGACACCAACTGTAATTGGCTGTGCGGAAGAGTTTGCCCCATTTGTGTACACATATTGGCTTCTGTTGCTGAGGAATGACTTTAGGTAGTTGAGGAAGTGCCCTCTTATACCACAGTGCGACAGTTTTATGTGGAGCAAGTCATGGTCAACTGTATCAAAAGCTTTACGTAAGTCAATGAAGATCCCCAGTGGGACTTCTTTTTTCTCTATTGCAGTGTATATATGTACTAGCATGTGTATAATAGCATCATTAGTATTTTTATTAGGCCTGAACCCAAACTGACAGGGGTTGAGTATGTTGTGGGAGATGAGGTAGGAATAGATTCGCTTATGAATTAATTTTTCGAAGATTTTAGAGAGAGGGTGTAAGTTGGATATTGGCCTATTGTTATTCAAGTCTGTTTGGTCTCCTCCTTTATGGATCTGGGTGACCCTTGCTATTTTGAGAACTGTAGAGAATGTAGAGAATTCAATGGATTTGTTAAAGAGTGTTGCAATGATTGGTGATAGCACTTGTGACGCTTTTTTGTATATGAAGGGTGGTAAGGTATTTAAATCTCCTGCCTTGTTTTTTAGTGTGCTGATAATAAGGGACACTTCAGTTGGGTTAATCGGAGCTAGGAACAGTGTGTTCGGGTAGTTGCCAGTGAGGTAGTCATTGGGTGGGGTATCTGAGCTTGGGATTTTATTGGCAAGGCTTTTTCCTATAGTGGAGAAGAAATCATTGAGTGTGTTTGCTGTTTCAGTTGGTGGGAGTTGGGGTTCATCTGAATGAAAAGAGCGAGATAGCTCCAGCACAGAAAATTACATTAACAAAAACAAAACATCACAATTTATGCCTGTGCACACACAAAACCGCCCACAGCTCTGTACAATAAGACCCCTTGCACAAAGTACACAGAAATTGTAATACAGCATACAAAAGATAAAATTATAAATTGCATTAACTTAAACAATAGGCAAACCTAAGCCTACAATAAACATTACAATGACACATATCATAATAAAAAAACCCGCATAAACAATGAGCAGGAAACACCCTCAAGTAAAAGACATAACATTATATATACAATAATAGCCCATACAAATAACAAACTCATAACATAATGGAGAACAAAACGCCTCCCCAATCAGTGACCCACACCAGGTCAAAGAAAGACTATACAACTACATTTAAGCTCTCTTAAGTACATTCCAACAAGATATGTATCAAAACTGCCTATTCTTCCATGCCTGCCATGCCCGCCGTGCCTCGTTGTGCTCCGTGTTTTCTCGTGTTTTCACGGTCTCTCTTACGTGCTGGAGCTTTAATTTGTGCCAGCGATCTTATACGATACATCCCTCTAGCGCTTGGAACCAATCTTGGGGAGAAAATAGTATATACCGAGTCATAAAGGAGGATTACTGTGCAATACCTAGCAGAGTATACTCCCAGAGGGAAATCATAGGCCTAGTGTGCTGTGTGCAAAATAGTAATAATAAAACTTTTCATTGTCAGAAGAAAGAAAGTCTCCCTGATAATATTGTGTATACATAATGTTAAATTGTATACTACAGTGGCACCCTAGTATATAGATAATAAATGCAATTATCTTGTACTAGCACCACTTGCTTTAGTGATGAATATGGGGAATACATTTTTGCTAATTTTACTGAAAAAAACCTTAAGATGCCTATAACAATCAGTGCCATTTACCGGATACCCCCCCCCTTAAATCAGGGATAATCACAGATAGCACTACAGTCCACTACCCTACCTTCCTCCTGACAAACATTAGTAAACCACCACTGGAATACAACAAAGTTTCATTTAGACTCCATGACGAGGGCCCAATAAGGAATTTCACAGCTGACCTAGAGAATGTTGACTGGCCTACAGAATTCTCCAAGGCCAATGGTATTGATGACTGGACAGACATTTTTCTCAACAAATTACTTAGACTATACAACAAACATTGTCCTATAAAAACGAAACATCACGAATAAACGGCTTGGTTGCCCATGGCTAACCAGTACCATTCTGAAATCCATTCACAAGAAACACCAATATGAAAAGCAATATAGACAGGGCTTAATACACAAAGATATTCTTAAACACTATTCATCAGTTCTCACCAAAGTAATAAAGAAAGCCAAACAACTGTACTACTCCAGTAGATTCACTGACACAAGAGGATATATAAAAAAGACCTGGAAAACACTCTCCCAGATTCTAGGGACCCACAAACTGAAAAAAAACAAGAATATTGTCCTAACTAAACCCAATAAAACACCACAGCATCCCACTGACACAGCTAACAAGATAAACGACTTCTTCTCAACCATAGGATCTAATCTCACCAATAAAATCCCACGTACCAATGCCCATGCTTGGGACTACCTAGATGGGAATTTCCCAAATTCCTTCTATCTTGCACCAACTGAGCCCACGGAAGTCACCGAGATAATAAAGTCACTTAAAAATAACTCAGGAAATTTGTCTCTTGTCCCACCATTATTGTACAAGTTTATGTTAGCCAGGGAGAACTGGCAGCCCAAGTTTGAATACTGGGGCACGGGTTTGAGACCACAGTGCCCTTTCTTCTAAGACTAGACACCGTCGGAACAACAAGTGCCGTGATCAGCAGGCAGTGCCCCCTCGTGTCTTCACATACTAGACCTGGGGAAATTTGGTGGAGGCACCTCGACGTACCGTAGATGACCTCCTCTGTCAGGCCCATACAGTAAGACGAGACCTCCCTTTTTCTCAGGATTCTGGCCAGCTTCTGGGGGAAATTGCGAGTTTGTTGAGCTGTTGGCCTTTGTGCAGTTGGCAGTTCATGACCAGTATGTACCGGCGTCACATCTTCAAGCTTAGAAGCTAGTGTTCATTTCTGCATAGTTATACTAGGGGATACACACCCCCTTGGAAACAGGAAATTCTGAGGTGCAGGCAGGTCACTAATATCGACTGAATATTGCAAGAATTAAGGCTCCCGGTTGCACGTGGTTCTGAGGGGAAGTCCACAGGGACTAAAGCTTAGGGAGGTTGAGGACCGGGACACATTCTCCAACACCAAGTAAGTTAGTCTTTATACGTGCATGCAGGCGAGATTTCTTGCAACATCAGTCATTTATGAAAATCTGTCCTATAAGAAACTTGTGAGGCTGAGGTACCGACCTCAGGGCCCGGTGTCAACAGAGTTTGCCAGGGTAGGCAACTCGCATGGAGGCAGTCCAGACAAATTTTCACAAGTGGTCCTTTGAACCGTGATGTGGAATAGCTAGGTTAAAATTAACACAACTAGGCCACAGTTAGGAACCAGTTTAACAGAGTTAGGTTAAGTTAACACAGAGGCTAGGCCAAGCTGACTATACACAGAAGTTATTATTTGCAGTAATTTACAGGCAGTCCAGGTAGGCTAGACAAGCTTGTGAATTTAATTATTTACAGTGACTACAAGTAATCCAGAGTAGGAGACTTGTGTGTTAATTACTTACAGTGGATTTGCAAGGTAGCCATAGTTAGGCTAGGCTTGTGCAATATTTACAACAGTTATAGTAGCTAGGACAGATTTAACATAGTTATTATTTACAGGGAGTTCTAAAGCCAGGTTTAGGCTATAGCACACTAGTTAGGTTAGGATTACCTTATCCAACCGTCCACGCTAGACTGAGTAAGCTGGGCACAGTTAGGCCAAGCTGTTTACACACTTTATTTATTTACTGTTTCACAAGTTGAATTGTTGAATTTATTTGTGCTAACCAAATGATTTTTAATTTGTATACTGCATTTTTATTGTGTGATTTTCATTGTCTTTGACTCATTTTAATGTGGGATTTGTGATTTGTACCTGAGACTAGGCTAAGTCCTGTAATTATTTGCTGGCATTGTACAGGAAATTGCTTGGTTAAGCTTTCACATTGATACACATTTCGATTGGGATTTGAGAGCTAACAGTGTACATTTTGAGCCAGAGTAGAGTCATTATAATAAAGGGAATTGTTAAGCTTGTTGAGGAGCTTTGAGACTCATTCATTCTTGCCTGACACCATATCGTGTTGTGGGGTGGGCTGAGTAAAGTACAGTTAGTGTCGCACTCCTAATTAAATCTCGACAATGGCAGATGAGAATCCAACAGAGTCTGGTTCAGTGTCAGCAAAACTAAAACGATCAGTGGCGGCATACAAAGAGCATCTGAACAGAATGTACGACAGGTGCAAGGCTACTAGCCAATGCAGTAAAGTAGACTGCGATGATTTGCAAGACTGCTTGAAGTGTTTTGGGGAAAAATGGGAAGCCTACGAACGAGCATTCTCAGCAACTGCCTCCCAGCATACATAAGGGGGATTACCAACAGACCCCTGGCAGTCTTCAAGCTGGCACTGGACAAGCACCTAAAGTCGGTTCCTGACCAGCCGGGCTGTGGCTCGTACGTTGGTTTGCGTGCAGCCAGCAGCAACAGTCTGGTTGATCAGGCTCTGATCCACCAGGAAGCCTGGTCACAGACCGGGCCGCGGGGGCGTTGACCCCCGGAACTCTCTCCAGGTAAACTCCAGGTACAGGCTATTGAGGATGGTGAATCCCAGGATAGTCTTCGGCAAGCTCAGGACGAATTCACTAAGGATGATGTAGATTGTCACCAGGAGATGAATACGTACAAAGATCAGTTAAGCACATTAAAGGCTAGTAAGCCAAGTGGGGTGATGAATACCGGGGGTACCCAGAGCAGCCACACGCTTGTTAATATGTTGCCCAGATTGCCCCAATTGAATTTACCAATGTTTGACGGAACCCTAACAGAGTACATTGCTTTCTGGGATCAGTTTAAAGCCCAGATAGATGACAGAAACGATTTGACAGATGCCGTCAAATTGCAGTATTTGCGATCACAGCTCGAAGGTAAAGCCTTGGACTTGGTCCGGCACTACCAGATTACTGACACTAATTACCAACATGCCAAAGACCAGGTAAAGGACATGTCTGGCAACACTGAAGATAAAGGTGGCCATTCTTTATTGGTTGTTGGATCTAGAGGTTTGCCAACATGACCATCAAAGCCTAGAGAAGTTCCGCATTGAAATTATGAGCTTGACAAATAGTTTCAGAGATTTACACGATGAGGATGATTCAGAATGGGTCATTAGTCAGGTGATTCAGGGGAAACTGGCTAGCACTACAGTACACGAGTTGCATTTGAAATATCGGACAAACCAGTTCACGATACAACAAATTGTTCAAGGGTTGGGGGATCTCGTATCTCACCTGAGCATAGGTCAGGGGGAGAAATTGCCCACCGAGGTGAAGTCGATCGACTTCCCCAGACATTCAAGAGATAAAGCTAAACCACCTCCTACTAGGATCAGCACTTATTATGCCCAGGACGAAGTCCTCCACCAACAGGGCCAAGGGAGAAGTCACTAAGATGGCCAGTACGAGACAGTGCATGTTTTGTGAAGGAGAACACGCTAGTTCAGGGTGCTCGAGCTTCACCACCTATAACCGAAGGGTACAACGACTAAGGGAGTTGAGACTCTGTTTCAAGTGCTGTGGAGAACACTTTGCCAGGGACTGTAATGCCCAACTCAATGAGTGTCGGGGCTGCTGGAAAGTAAGCTCTACAGTGCACTGTGTCCTAATGACACCAGATCAGCACAAGCTAAGGAGAGCAAGGACAACCCTGAAGTAGTGGTGAATGTGGTGAGTGCGGCACCGGGGGTTTGTTCTGGTGAGCAGTTTCAAGGTTCGGTGGCCTTGCCCACCATAATGGTAGTGGTTACGAATGGGAAGAAGTCTGAAACAACCCGTTTGTTCTTCGACGCTGGAGCACAAAGATCCTTTATAACAGAGAGTCTAGCAACTAAGCTGAAATTGAAGACAGGTGGTAAGGTTGACATGAAGGTGGAAGGGTTTGGTGGGCAGGTCCCACGCAGGTCTTATCCCGCTGTCAATGTGACTGTCAGATTAGCCGGGCATCGACGGGAAATTTCAGCCTTGATAGTGAAGAGGCTGTCCAATATCATTACCACTAAGGGACTGGCTGCAGCAGTCACATAGACGAGTTCATGTCGACGAGAAGGGTTATCAAGGAGGGTGTTGGCCTGTACAGGACTCCAGTGGGGTACATTATAGGAGGCAGGATACCGGCTCACTTCCCTGTGACCCCGGGAAAGGGGGGCTCCGATACTACAGAGACTGAGGCTGTGCTGGTGATGCGGATTGGTCTGCATGAAGATCTATTAGAATCGCAAGTCGACCTAGCTAGTGGTGAGCCAGTCCATAAACTATGGGACCTGGATGTAGTAGGAATTAAGGGTGACCAGCCACCCCCGAACATGAAGAGGCGTATCAAGATTACTTGAACTATGTGCAGTTCAAGGACGGACAGTACTGGGTGTGACTCCAATGGAAACCGGTACACCCAACGCTGCCCACTAATTTCAAGAAGGCACGGGGTCAGTTGAATTCATTGGTGAACAGCCTGACCAAGAAGGGTCTGGTGGGGAAATACGATGACATTATTAACGAACAGTTGGCCCTCAGGTTCATTGAGAAAGTACCTAATGCCAACCCTGGGGAAAACACCCATTATCTTCCACACATGGCAGTCACCAAGGAGTCAGTAACCACTCCCATCAGAGTGGTCTTCAACTGAAGCTCACAGGCGAGTCCCCGAGAGCCATCGTTGAACGACTGTCTGCTCACAGGGCCCTCCCTGATGCAGAAATCAGCAGATGTGTTGTTGAGATTCAGGAGAGAGCAGTATGCCTATGCGGCATACTGGTTGGCTAACAGGGAGGTGCCTGAGCAAGGGTATGATGTCTACAGATTCAGGGCAGTGTTCACCATTCCTATTACAGGCCACCATAGACTACCACCTTGCTAAAAGAATTACTGAAGACCCTATTTTACGTAGACAACATGCAAGGTACCACCTCAGATGAGAGGCTGTTGATGGACATTTACCGAGAGTCTAATCAGGAGATGCTCTCAGCTAACATGCCCTTGAGAGAATGGGTGACAAACAATCCAACGTTGTGAGGCAGGGTGAAACGTGATTATGTTGGCTACTCAGTACCTGAGGTAACATCGGTGTTGGGACTGGAGTGGGAAATCAAGGAAGACAGACTTAGGCTAAAGAGGAAACCTGATGGGGAAGGGAAGCTTACCAGGAGGTCCTTGCTGAGTAAAGTGCAGACTGCCTTCGACCCTTTGGGTTTGTTGACACCCATCACCATTCGAGGGAGGATGCTAGTGCAACAGACCTGGGAGCTGAACCTAGGTTGGGACGACCCACTGCCAGAAACAGTCTGCCATGATTGGGATCTGGTTAGCAAAGATCTAGCCGAATTGCATGAATTCACCTTCCCCAGGTCCCTCGGGTGCAGTAGCATACATACTTGGTGGCCTGGGACCAGGTCAATCTGGCCACCAGCTGTGCGTGGGTGACACCCCTGAAGGATTGGTCGATCTCAAAGCTAGAGCTCATGGCGATGTTCCTGGGAGCAAGACTGGGGAAGCATGTAAAGGAGGTGTTGAGTAACCTGAGGGTGACACACACCTATGTATGGACAGACTCGGAGGTGGCCTTACAGTGGGTCCAGAACGACAGGTCCAAGCTCCCCTATGTCAGGAATCAGGTAAAGGAGATATGGGAGCTACAGTCAATGTCGACAATTCTGTATGTACCTACAGATCAAAACCCAGCCGACCTGATAAGCCAAGGGGTGGTGCACAGAAAGCTGAGCAAAAGCAAGATTTGGTTCAAAGGCCCAGACTGGTTACCAGCAAAAGAGTGCTGGCCAGAGCAGAAATTCGGGGAGACAACCAGCAGCATAGTACACTTTTTGGGGGAACCCGACACTGAATTATTTGACCCCAGATGCTACTCCTCTTGGAGGAAACTTACAGGAGTCACAGAAATGGTATTTCAATTTGTGAGGAAACTGCATGACAAGGTAAGCTGAGGTCGACAGTTATCTCTCGTGGGTCCCAGAGAATATTGAATACGGCAGTACCAAAGGGAGAGGTTCCCAAGAGTTTTGGAGCTACTGGTGGCAGGGCAGCAGGATAGGACATCGGGTCTTGCACCCAACAGCTCAGGGAACAGTAAACTGGTCCACTCATTGGGATTGTTCCTAGGTCATGCTGGGCTAATAAGATGCAGGGAAAGACTACAAAGCTCTTAGCTCAGTTATGGAGCCAAACATCCCATGTTACTGGGAAAGGAGGGGTGGGCATCAGAGTTACTGATACATGATGCTCATCAGAGGACCATGCATGGGGGGTTTGGAGATACCCTTACCAGCCTTCGTCAGAACTACTGGGTACTGAAGGGCCGAGCTGCCGTCAAAAGGGTGATAAAGAGTTGCAATGTTTGCCGGCGGTACGATGGGAGGACCCTACCATACCCAGGTCCCCCACTGCTGCCTCAGGAGCGGGTACATAGTGACAGACCCTTTGAGACTGTGGGAATAGACTATACCTGGGCTATCACGTTAAAAAACTTGTGCCACTACTAGAGCTGTACATTTGGAGTTGGCAGAAGATATGTCGACAGAGACTTTTGTGAAGTTGTTCAGGAGGTTTACAGCCAGATTCTCGTGCCTGCGATTGATTATCTCGGACAATGGCACGAGCTTTAGAGCAGCCGATAAAGTTTTTAAGAATCTTAGGGATAACGGAGAAGTACGAGAATATCTGAAGAGAATAGAGTGCAAGTGGAGGTTCATAGTTCCCAGAGCCCCTTGGCAAGAGGGTTTCTATGAATGCATGGTGGGCACAGTCAAATGGTGCATTCGGAAGGTCTTGCATAGCAAGAGAGTGAGAGTTGATGAATTGAGAACAATGTTAGCTGAGATAGAGGCAAGAGTCAATAACAGGCCTCTGACCTACGTGCAAAATGGAATTGATGAGCAGGAAGCTCTCACCCATAATCAAGTGCTGTTTGGAAGGAGGAATGAGCCCTTCCCCGCAATTTTGAGCCAGTCTTCCAAGGAGCAGAATTATTATGGGCCAGATGATCCCCCCATCAATGAAGAACTGCACAGGAGTCACAACAGACTGGTGAACATCCTGGACAAATGGAACCAGGTGTAGCGCAGGGATTACTTGACAGCCCTGCGAGAACATTTCTATGGTGCGGACCCCAAGGCAAATAAGATGACGCTGAGTGAAGGGGACCTGGTGCTAGTAGAATCCGAGGCACCCAGGGCATACTGGCCTCTAGGCCTGGTGGTGTCGACCCACCCAGATAAGGCTGGGCGATTGAGAATTGTGAAGGTGAGAATGAATGGTGCCGAGACCATAAGACCCATAAACAGGCTTTTGCTTCTCGAGGTCCACACGGTGGGACCGGGACAGGAGAAGTTAGACCCGAGGTTGACAGACCACAGTGGCCGGACGATCTGTCAAACGGTGCTCAAGTCCAGGGACCACTGGGAGGGCCTGCGAGAGGCAGACTTGATTTAGACTTAGCACCTACCTTCACTGGTGGGAGGATGTGGAAATTTATTCGGTCCTAAAAGTTCCACAGGACAGATACGGTGTGAGGGAAAAGTTCAACAGAGAGGAGTAGCGAGCAAGTATATGGTAACGATAGTTTGATTGCCGGCTGCTTGTTAAGGTAGGGTCAGTCTCGCTCCCACTATCCCCTCCCCCCCTTTTTCCCCACCCCGAAAGGTGACGTGTGGGGCTCCAGCCAAACAGTAATCACTCGACTCACAGCTCCCGGCACAACTGTAAGTAAAAGCCTCTGCTCCTATTCTAGTGGATATTGGTTGAAAGCTTCACTTTTGACCAATATTAAACTTGGTCGTTTCAGTTTTAAGCTCCCCATGAGACTTTTCGATAGTCACCACCTTTTTTAAGTATCTTGCACTTATCATGGAGAGTGATTTCTTAAGCAGTGGGTAACCTGTCTCTCTTTCCAGCTTGGAATGACAGATCGGGTCACCTACCAACCAACGAGAAGTGTTGAAGGAGACGGACTGAAACAGTCCATGAGATGTCATTCATAATCTACCTACCTGATTACTTACAGTCAACTGCAGATGACTACCCCTCATCTTCGCAGTGGTAAAGAACCTGTCTTCCTGTCATCTGGACTGACTATTCAAGGCTATAGACTCTGTGAAGAACTAGTTGTTGGGTTGTCACCAACACCTGTGACCCCCCACATCATCATCAACGACTACAATTTCTACAAGGCGGTGTCAACATCAACCAGACACCCCAGTTTACTTGTACATATTAGCGTTGAATTCAAATGGCAATTTTTTATTTCATTTTTCATTTTTCTTTCAAGTAGGATACACCTTCATTTTTTAATGTTTTATCTTTGCATTACTAAATAATAAAGTGTTTATCTTTGTGAATTATTATTTCTTTTACTATTCATTAATTTTCCTGAGGAGGAGCCAGCCTTGGTAATACTGTCTGAAGTTGTTACAGGGCTGAGTAAGCCTTCACAAGTGGTGAACTTGCCAGGATCAACTCGACTGAATCAAGATTCAACTTCATCTCGAATCTACCATTGAAACTTCAATGCCGCATACCGCACATGGTTACCATCAGTCATGAGTAATCATTCTCTATGGTAGGACTACAGTACAGGTATTTAAAAGATTTGGTGATTGTTATAGTCTCCATTTATTATAAGTCAAGTCAGGCAGGATATACTAGTTAATTCTGTCACCTTTATTTTTGACCTTGAAACAATTTGGAGGAATAGACTCTAGGGACCCGAGATTTTCCAGTGACAAGTTATTTCATTGAGCTCTATTTATTATATCAAGGGAACTGTAGTAGGACACTCTTGATTTGTTGGTGAGAAGATTGGATGGTCAAGGGACCCCATTCTACTTACTGTTTGCTCGGAGCCTGCTTAGAACCCTCCGTTTTCATTAACACATACTGTTTAATCGAAGTCTATCAGTTCTTAACTACAACATCAGGTCCTTAAGCAAACACTATGATGACCTCCTGGCACTCCTTGAGTCACTAAAGACACCCTTCTCCTGCATTATTCTTACTGAGACCTGGCTTAAGCAGGACACAATTGATATCTACCCACTACCAGGATACACAGCAATCCACAACTGCAGACCATACCAAGTTGGGGGTGGTACTGCAATCTATTTCTCTAACCAACTATCTTGTATTAGCACTAATTGCTTTAGTGATGAACATGGGGAATACATTTTTGCTAATTTTATTGTAAAAAAACTCAAGACGCCTATAACATTCAGTGCCATATAACGGATACCCCACACAAACATCCCAAACTTCAGTGAGAATCTAAAGTCACTAATAACAAACAGACAAATGAACAAGCACCACCTTCTCTTAGCTGGAGACTTCAATATCAACCTTGGCCTACCAGACTGTAACTGATTTCATCAACAATATGAACAACGCACATAAAGTCGGTTCCTGACCAGCCGGGCTGTGGCTCGTACGTTGGTTTGCGTGCAGCCAGCAGCAACAGCCTGGTTGATCAGGCTCTGATCCACCAGGAGGCCTGGTCACAGACCGGGCCGCGGGGGCGTTGACCCCCGGAACTCTCTCCAGGTAAATTCCAGGTACCAACAATAACTAAACCAACCAGGCTTACTGAGACAAGTGCAACCATAATAGACCACATATGGACCAATATACTAGCCCCCCTTAAATCAAGGATAATCACAGACAGCACTACTGATCACTACCCAACCTTCCTCTTAACAAACATTAGTAAGCCAACACTCGAATACAACAAAGTTTCATTTAGACTCCATGACGAGGCCTCAATAAAGAATTTCACAGCAGACCTAGAGACTTTTGACTGGTCTACAGAATTCTCCAATGCCAGTGGTATTGGCGATTGGACAGACATTTTTCTTAACAAAATACTTAGACTATACAACAAACATTGTCCATAAAAACGAAACAGATCACGAATAAACGGCTCGGTTGCCCATGGCTAACCAGCAGCATTCTGAAATCCATTGATAAGAAACACCAATATGAAAAGCAATATAGACGGGGCTTAATACACAAAGATATTCTTAAACAATATTCAACAGTTCTCACCAAAGTAATAAAGAAAGCCAAACAACTGTACTACTCCAGTAGATTCACTGACACAAGAGGAGATATAAAAAAGACCTGGAAAACACTTTCCCAGATTCTGGGGACCCACAAACTGAAAACAAAATAAGAATATTGTTCTAACTAAACCTCATGAAACACCACTGCATCCCACTGATACAGCTAACAAGATAAATGACTTCTTCTCAAACATAGGATCTAATCTCGCCAATAAAATCCCACGTACCAATGCTCGTGCCGGGGACTACCTAGATGGGAATTTCCCAAATTCCATCTATCTTGTACCAACTGAGCCCACGGAAGTCACCGCGATCATAAAGTCACTTAAAAATAACTCGGGGAATCTGCCTCACGTCCCACCATTATTGTACAAGCGAGCGGCCCATGTCCTTTTGCATGCTATTACATTACTTTTTAACAAGTCACTAGAAACTAGCACTTTCCCGACACTACTCAAGACAGCAAGGGTTACACCAATGCATGAAGGTGGTGACCCTACAGACTTAAACAACTATAGGCCAATATCAAACTTACCATTGCTACCCAAAATCTTCGAGAAACTCGTGCACAGGAGACTACATTCATTTACAGCGTCACAAGATATACTCAACCCCTGCCAATTTGGATTCAGGAAAAATAAAAGCACTAGTGATGCAATTATAAAAATGCTAGACCTGCTTTACAAAGCATTGGAAAATAAGGAATATCAGCTAGGAATTTTTATTGACCTAAGAAAAGCGTTTGACACAGTAGACCATAGCATCCTAATCCACCAACTTGACCACTATGGTATAAGAGGCCATGCGCTTGCATATTTTAAATCCTGCCTTTCAAATAGGTATCAGTATCTCACCATTAAAGACACAGCCTCACCAACACGGCCACTTGATACTGGAGTTCTGCAGGGAAGTGTCCTTGGACCCCTGCTCTTCCTCATTTACATCAATGACCTTCCAAACATATCCCAACACCTGAAACCCATTCTTTTTGCTGACGACACGACTTATGTCATCTCCCACCCTAATCTTGCCACCCTCAACACCATTGTTAACGAGGAGCTGATCAAAATATCGACTTGGATGACAGCCAATAAACTTACACTTAACACTGGCGAAACCTACTGTATTATGTTTGGTAGCAGAGCAGGTGTTGCGCAACTTAACATTAAGATCGATAACACTCTAATTGCCAGACATAATGAGGGCAAATTCCTTGGCCTATACCTCGACAACAACCTAAATTTCAGCACCCATATCCATCACATAACAAAAAAAGTATCCAAAACGGTGGGGATCCTCTCCAAGATATGATACTACGTACCGCAAACTGCCCTTCTCACACTATACCATTCACTTATATATCCATACCTCACCTATGCTATCTGTGCTTGGGGTTCAACTGCAGCAACACACCTAAAGCCAATAATAACCCAACAAAAAGCATCAGTAAGAATAATCACTAAATCCCATCCCTGGCAACACACCCCCCCACTCTTCATAGATCTAAACTTACTCCCTATTCAGAACATCCACACTTACTACTGTGCAATCTATATCTACAGGACCTTAAATTCCAATATTAACCTTGACCTAAAACGCTTTCTTGATAGTTGTGACAGGATCCACAGGCATAACACCAGACACAAACATCTTTATGACATTCCCCATGTTCGATTAAACCTTTACAAAAATTCAATGTATTTCAAAGGACCTAAAATCTGAAACACCATACCTGAAAACTATAGAACTGCAATCACATTCACCACTTTCAAAACTACAGCTAGAAAACATCTTATCGCCCTGATCCACCTCGACAACTAACTACATGATAACCACCTGGTGGTTCACAATTACACTCACTCACCCACTGACTATAAACCCAGAAATTCTAATCTTAATCTTAAAAAAATAAATCCCAACTAGTCATAAGTTTGCCTATGATACTCCAATATAGACACCTTGTATTGTGCCAAAACAAAAGCATTCACATTGGTAAACTCACAAATTATGATGTAGTCACTTAGCCTTAATACCATAATCTGTAAGGACTTAATGTTAAGAATTAATCTAAGTCTGCTCGAAATGCCTAGCCATGCTAGGTGTCCTAGTGGCCCCCTCTGTAATTAGTATTTTATAACATGTAAACCACAAAATACCCAAAACCTGTAAACCCCACAATGTAACCAGTATAGAGAATAAACTTGATTTGAATTGAATTGAATTTATTTACACTTTGAGCGGAGCAGGAATTGAACCCTCCGTTTTCTTTGATATATCCGTTTCATTTTCCCCTGGTAGTTTAAGTTATTCTTGCAAGTATGGAGGAATTCTAGTTTTGGATGAGTGCTGGGAGTAAGTTAGGAATAACGGGAAAAAATTTAGAAGCTTTCATTAATGCTAAGATTCAGGAAGGAATGGAGAAGAAAAGAATTGAGAGAGAAGAAAGACAGTTAGAAAGAGAAAGAGAGGAGAAAAAGGAGAGAGAGAGAATCGAAAGAGATAAGAAAAATGAGAGAGAGAGAATCGAAAGAGAGGAGAAAAAGGAGAGAGAGAGAATCGAAAGAGAGGAGAAAAAGGAGAGAGATCGAAATGAAAGAGAAAATCAGGAAAGAGAAAGAGAGGAGAAAAAGGAGCGTGATAGACTTGATCGTGAGGAGAGAGCTAAAGTACGTGAGGAACAAGTTAAATTAAGAGAACTTGAGGAAAGAGCAAAGGATAGAGAAGTTGAGGAAAGAGCTAAAGAATGTGAGGAAAGAGCTAGACAACATGAGTTAAGAGAGAGAGAAAAAGATCACGAGCTCGAAAAATCTCACGTTGAATTAGAGAATAAAAAGTTAACTTTTACACAACAACAATTAGAGGAAGGAGTAATTGAACATCATGCAGCTAGTGCACATATTCCAACACCTAATTTACATCCCTTCACAGAGGGTGAAGACATTACTTCATACATTATCAGGTTTGAAAATACTGCTACCCTCTGTGAATGGCCTGCTGACACCTGGGCTACCAGGTTAGGTATGTTATATTCTGGTACAGCCTTGAATATCTATGCAACTTTGTCGCAGGATATCATATGTAATTACAACCTACTGAAGAAGGCAATCCTTAAAGCATATCAAAAAAACACAAATTCTTAAAGGAAAGATTTCAGGTATGCCACCTTACAGCCTGGCCAAAACTTTCAGCAGTTACAGGTAACACTCTTTCGTTTGTTCGACTTTTGGATAGAGAGTTCAGGAATTGATCACAGTTATGAATCTCTTAGAGACTTCATGGTTGCTGACCAGTTCCTGACAGCTCTTCCTCACCAGATATGAACATTCATTAGAGAACGTAACCTGATTAAAGCTGATGAAGTTGCTGAGGCCGCTGACTTGTATGCTGAGGCTCACAATTCCTATAAAGACCTAAAGGGATCGAACCCTAAGGGCAAGGGTTCACCAGATCATAAGAAAACAAAGCCTCTAATAGAAAACAAACTAACTTCTTTTATTTCTGTTTGTCATTTATGCGGTGTTAAGGGACATAAACGTCCCGATTGTCCTTCTAAGAAGGTACAAAAAGTTGGAAGATGTTTTAAAGACTGTAATAACCAGGCCCCCTTCTGTTCAGGAACAGTTAACGGACTTAATGTATCTACCATTTTACGAGACACTGGATGCACATGTATAGTCATTTCTGATAAGCTGTTCCCTAACCATAAAGAAACTCATTCCTCTGCTATACTTTCAGACTACTTTGGCCGTACAGACACTTTTCCTACCATCCGTTGTTACATTAGGTCTAAATGGTTCACAGGTTGATCTGAAGCTGTACTAGCTCCCATCACTTCTTGCTCCTTACTAATAGGTAATGTAAAAGGTGCCATTCTTCCTTCTGAGGTTGACCTTTCATCACCAAAGATGGACATCAGTTTTTCAGCTCCTCTTCCTGTAGAGTCAGAGAAGCCCCTCGAAAGTTCAGATGAGGCAATGTCTCGGGATATTCATGTGGGGTTAGAAACCAGTGATACTACTCTCGAAAGCGAGATAGTAGAATCACCGGTTCACTTGTTAGATGAAAGTGAGGATATCGCCTCTGATACTATAAATGTCTTGACTAGGGCTCAGACCAAAGCCCAGGCTTCTCCTACTGTCCATCCTTTGATTTTCCCTGACTTTAAGCCTTTAGATATATCGAAGGACTCCTTTGTCAATTTACAACGTAATTGCCCTTCTCTTCAGAATTGCCATAATGCTGCTAGACAAAATCAAGTTATCCAAAGGAAAAACTTTCCATGTAAATTTGAATATATAAAAGGTATCTTGTATAAATCAGTATTCAAATTAAATTCAGATGAGATAGACTATTCCATCTTAGTTGTTCCAAGTCAATGCAGAGAGACTGTACTTAAAATGGCTCATGACCTGCCAGTGGCTGGGCATTTCTCGCATCGTAAAACCTTAAATAAAATTAGGGAAACCTATTTTTGGCCCAAAATGTCCTCAGATATCACTATCTATTGTAGATCTTGTAAAGTTTGCCAACTGTGGAAAATAATGTATTTCCCAGAAAAAATACAGTGTATTTTTTATGTAAATTAGTGTAATACATTGTATTTAATAAAATTTATGTTATAAAAAATGGGAAATTCTGTGCCTGCGCAGAAGGGACTCGCCATGTTTGAACTAGTCAACACAAACGTTAGTGAATAATCGGAAGAATTTTTGTGCTCTAGAGGTTAAATTGGGCTGACACCTCTCAAATAGGAGCCAAAATTGTTGGATGTGCATTCCTGCATAACTTGAGATATCAGGCGACTGGACAAGACAGCTCCAGGAACCTCAGACAAGCTATCTAAATTGTGTTGTAATTCTGGCCAGTATTATCATCATAAATTTAGTTAGAATGAGGTTTTTTTTTAGTATGATACACATTAATCTCCAGTCAAATTGGTGAGTGATATTAAGATATATTTTCCTTCTGTTACGTAAATGTGTATATATATAATCATTTATTAATTTTAATATACAGTCCACCAATTTTATATTTACCAGAATTCCTGGTGTGTATGTACATTTCATTTGTAATTATAGGTCTAGAGCAACTTGTGGACATGACAGTTGTAGGTATCAAAGGGGGACATTTTTGTGACCTAGGTGTCCCAAATTCCTACTTGTCTATGTAACTTTGATAAATAATAATTATCTTTGTTATCATTTACTGGTATGTACATTATCAGTTACATCCAGATAAATGTAATTTTCCACATTTAATTTGCCCGTTGGTCCTTCTTGAACTGGATGTAATTAGTGAAGTCATTAATTAGTTAATTACTTAATAATTATATGTGAAATGACAGAAGGAGGTGGATGTTAAGTTCACAAATTTACTTAATGTGTAGTGGATTATAATTATTACAATACTAATTTGATAAGGCAATTCTGGCCAAGATTTATATCAGTGTTTGTGTAATTGCAAAGCTCAAGTGTAGCTAGGATTTATTCAAAGGTAAGTTGTACTATTTACCTTTATAAAGTGCATAATTTAGTACATAATCAGTGTTATAAAGTTGAATCTAATACATTGCATCATGGCTGAAAATGAGGAAATTAATATAGAAGACAAACATGGAATATAGAGTAAAGAAACCATCACTGCAGGCTAGAAAGGGTCATGTAACCAAGGCATATAATAAATGTTTGGAATTAATGAATCAAGAAACTGTGAATACTGATGATTTAAAATTGTATTTAGATGCTTTAGGTAATAGATATGATTCATACAAATTATATTACAACAAATATGAAGGAGATTTGTTAGTAAACTGTGCAGATGAGACTGAAGTAGATCTCATGATTAATTAGTATTATGAATTAGAAGGAAAGATTCTTGTAAAAGTCAGGCCTTGAATAAATTAAAATGTGTAAACCAGGCAGTTAATCAGTCTGCTCCAACAAATAAGATGTCTTTGCCAAAACTCCCAGAATTATGTTTACCTGTATTTAATCCTGGAGAAAATTGGGAGGAATTTTGGTCAATTTTTAAAGCAGCTGTGCATGACAGGAATGACCTAGCCTGTGTAACTAAATTATTTTACCTCAAAGGACAGGAAAGAGGAGATGCTCGCATACTCATACAAGCCTTTCCCAATGTAGATGACTCTTACAAGGAAGCAGTTGACTTGTTGAAAGTCACTTATGGTAATATAGAACAAAGTAGGTTGGATCTAGTGAATATCATTGTTAATTTAAAATCTCCAGATCACACTTACAAAGGTTTACAGCAGTTTAGAGGTAAACTGGAGAGCACTCTCAAAACATTAAGTAATAAATATAATCTGAAGGATTCAGACTGGTTATTGAGTGCCATAGTACAGAATAAATTAAGCTGTAAAACACTTGAATGGCCCTCCAACAAATATCACAAGGGTTATTTTGGTCTGGAGGAAATAAGACTAGGACTACAAGAATTAATTGTTCAGTTGCAGACCAGCCAACCAACTCATTTTAAAGATGCAACACATAATAACTCTGAGGTATCTGTCAAGTTTCACAAAGGGAAAAATTATCCCAATGTTAATAATCAAAATTCATTTCCTAAAAAGAGTTGCATAGGTACATATCAAGTAGCAGGAATCAGAAATAATGGTTCTCCACAAGGTAAGAAGAATTAGTACCCACCTAAGGGTAGCCCAGTTAATAAGAAACCAGTCAAAGAAAAGAGAGATTGTCTTTTCTGCAAGGGTACTCATTTTTTCTAAGAATTGCAATGCATACAATTCATGGAATGATAAAGTTGAAAGATTGGAGGAACTTGACAGATGTACCAGGTGTTTGGGTAATCACAATGTTAAGGATTGTCATGCCAAATTAAACAAATGTTATCAATGTCACAAAGGAAGACAGCTTATAGTCATGTGTAAAGGTCTATATGATAATGCTGATAATAATGATAATGTTGACAATCCTGACACAACAGTGGCTAATGTAAAAATTGCTGCTAATGTTATTAATGATGGTTTTGCTGAAGTAGCCTTACCTGTGTTACAGGTAAAAATTGATGATAAAAGGCATAAATCAAAAAATGTAACTGCATTTTTGGACCAGGGATCCCAGCGTACTTTCATAAAACGTAAATGTCTTGATGGTATGAAAGTACAGATGGTAGATCCCACAACTTTAAAATTATCTGGTTTTCTCTCGGATAAAATGGCTCAATTGTATGACACTGTTTATGTAACTGTCTGGTTGGGCAATGAGAAAAAACGTGTTAATGCAGTAATTGTAGATAGACTTCCACAGAAAATATCTACAGTAGGGCTTAGTAAAGCTACAGAAAGACTTTCACATAATGTAAATTTAGCACCTTCTGGTGTAAGTGATGATTCTGTAGGCCCAATAAATATTTTGATAGGTAGTGACTATTAAGCCTCCTTTGTAAAGGGTATGGTAAAGAAATGTGGTGTCACCCTTTTGAAGACTGCAGGAGGCCATATAATGTATGGTAGGATTCCTCGTAATAATAATTCATGACTAGAGGAAACTACAAATACCATAACTGTGTGTCTTACTCATGAAGTTGTACCCCAGTATAATTCTTCCATAGAGGATGGTGTTGAGCCAGCGCATAAATTGTGGGAATTAGACGGCATTGGAATAAATGTAAATGAAGAAAGTCCAGATGATTCTTTTACTCAGGAACAATGCCTGAGAGATGTAAAATTTGAATGTGGACAATACTGGGTGCGACTTCAGTGGAGACTGAACCATCCAGAATTGCCCACTAATTACAGAATGGCATATGGACAATTAAAGGCTCAGCTCCACGAACTGAGTAAGACACCAGAATTGTTAACTGCCTATAATGATGATATTGCTGAGCAGTTAATTAATAAATTTATAGAAGAGGTACCTCCTGAGCAAGCCAAAATTTATGGTCACTCTTTGCCACATCACGGAGTGAAGAAGGATTCTAAGACCACTCCTCTGAGGATTGTGTTTAATTGTAGTGCCAGGAGTAACAAAAATGTACCTAGTTTAAATGACTGTTTGATGACAGGTCCGTCGTTGACGGAAAAATTAGGAGATATCTTATTAAATTTCAGGATGAAGAATTATGCCTTTACGGCTGACATAAGTAAAGCTTTCCTAAGAGTGGGTTTACAAGAGGCTGACAGGGGTTGTACCTGCTTCTTATGGCCTGAGAATCCTATTGACCAACTTAGCCCTCTGAAAACCTTTCGCTTTAGGAGCGTATTATTTGGTGCTACATCCAGTCCGTTCCTACTTCAAGTGATGATAAATGCACACCTTAAACGTAAGGGAAGTCCACTGAGTAAAGTAATGAGCAAACAATTTTATGTGGACAATTTCCTGGGTGTGACGTCAACTGAAGAGGAACTGTTAATGACTTACGGAGAGGCTAATAAAATAATGCAAAGTGCAAATATGCCTCTCAGGGAATGGAATAGTAATTCGTCCAAATTAAAGGACAAAATAAGTAAAGATTACCCTGGAGATGAAGTGCCAAAATGTAGTAATATACTAGGACTAACTTTGGATACTGAGAGAGATTTGTTAATGTTAAAACCTAATAATTACAGTATGCCCAATAAATTAACTAAGAGAGTCTTGCTTGCTGAAGTTTCCAAATGTTTTGATCCACTAAGTTTAGTGTCACCCCTTACTATAAGAGGGAAATTATTAATTCAGGAAGCATGGAAACTTAAATGTGCTTGGGATGAAATTCTATTTGAGGAATTCATTAACCCTTTCAGGGTCCGTCCCGTAGATCTACGGCTGGTCGGTGAGTGTCCAAACCGTAGATCTACGCCAAAATTCTAGCGCCGTCAAATTTAGCGCGAAAGCGCTCATAGGCCTACATATGAGAGAATGGGTCTGCGCGGTGGGTGTGCGCCGTAAACAAAAAATCTAGGCGCCTGCATAGCATTGTGGGAATGCCGGCTCAGTTACCCTTGTTCACCATGTCTCGTCGCAAGTCAGCTCTCACTCCCCGGAAAATTGGGACTCTCCTCTTCCTGTCTGATAGTTCTGACACTGATGGAAGTGGAAATGAAGACGAATTCTACGGCTTTGATGAGTTAGTGACCGAAAATAATGACCAGGATATCGATAATAGTGCAGAAAACCCCGACGATCCTCGACCTTCTACCTCTGGTGTGGGCACTCGTGACTCACGGTCGGTTGTTCCTAAACGTAAGAGAAAACTAATATTTTCCCGTGGCCTGGCCTCTGACTTCAGTAATGACGATGATTCTGACGTGGATTGTGATTTTATTGCGCTCGACGATCATTCGAGTAGTGATAGTGAGGAAACATATTCACCAGTGAAGCGTCGGTATGTGCGCCGCCGCATGCGCTCGGGTAGTGTACCCTATGCTATGCCCAGGGGACGGAGTACATCCCGTAGTACATCCCGGAGTACATCCCGTGGCCCTACACCCGTTTTAGGTAGTGATAGTGAGGATGATGTGGCTACACTTGGCATGGATGGGCCACAGACATCAGTGGATGGTGTTAGTGGGGCTGGTGGTGGTAGTGGCACCGCCATGCGTGACTCGCTGTGCCACGCGGGAACCCACGCTGCTGACTCGTCAGTTCAAGGACAAAGCGGAGCGTCACCCACCAGCCCGCCACAACCACCCGTACAACCAGCCTATGATGTCCAGTATCCACCAGCAAACCGTATCTGGGATTGGCAGCAAAATCCCAATTTTGTTCCCAGCCCTCACCACTTTGATGACTCGCAAAGTGGAATTCTACCTACCTGTCCCCTTGGAACCACGGCCAATGAACTGGAATTCTTTGAATTATTCTTTGACCAGCCATTGATGGAAACTATTGTCAGGGAAAGTAATAAGTATTTTCAGTACACCATGGCAAATACGATCTTATCACCACAGTCAAGACTACACAGGTGGAAAGAGACGACTGTTGCAGAAATGTATTTGCTTTTTGCAACAATAATGCTTATGCCTCACGTCTATAAGCATAATATAAAAGCATACTGGTCCACAGATCGGCTAATTTGTACCCCATCCTTCAGTGAAATAATACCAGTGAACAGGTTTATCTTACTCTTACGTATGTTGCACTTCTCTGACAAAACCAGGCCTGACAGAAGTGACAGGTTATACAAGATTAGAAATGTTTTCATGTATCTCAAACAAAAGTTCAGGATGTACTTTTATCCATTCAAGAATCTTGTAATTGACGAGTCTTTGATTTTGTTCAAAGGTAGACTGTCATTCAAGCAGTATATACCGAGCAAGAGGAACCGCTTTGGTATAAAATTGTTTGTACTCTGTGATTGTGACAGTGGCCTGGTGTTGGATATTGTTGTATACACGGGTAGTAAAACATTGAAAGATACCAAGATGTTATTGGGTATATCAGGTGACGTAGTGAGAAACATGATGGCACCTTATCTTGGTAAGGGCCATACATTATATACCGATAACTGGTACACAAGCCCATTACTCAGTGATTTCATGCGAGTGAACAAGACAGATGTGTGTGGCACAGTGCGTTCTAATCGTAAACATATGCCCAGGCTCAACGCAGGTGTTCGTGGTGATGACGTGCAGGTGTTTACTGCCAATGACATCATGGCATTACGGTGGCATGACAAACGAGATGTCACATTGTTGACAACCATTCACCGTAATGAAATGCAAGACAGTGGCAAAGTTGATCGAGTGACTAATGAACGTATTCGAAAACCAGTGACAGTGATTGATTATACACAAAACATGCGCTTGGTTGACAAGTGTGACATGCAGATTGGTTTTGTTGACTGTGTTCGTAAGAGTTACAAGTGGTACATGAAACTTTTCTTCCATCTCATGGACATTTCAATGCTGAATGCATATAATATGTACCAAATAAAGACTGGTAACAGACCACCGTATGGTGAATTTTGTTTGTCTGTTGTCAGACAACTCATAATGAAGTACCAGGTAACAACACCTGCAATACAACATGGTCCTCGAATTCATCACAATATACCCAAGCGTTTGAGAAGAGAAGGTGATCATTTCATAATACAGCTTCCTTCAACTCAAAAGAAATTTGCTCAGAAGAGATGCATTGTCTGTGCACAAACAAAACGACGGCAACAAAGACGCAAAGACACTCGGTTTATGTGTGAGGAATGTAAGGTGCCTCTGTGCATGGTGCCTTGTTTCAAGGAGTTCCACAAGCTCCAGCAGTTCTAAAACCATGTCCAGTGATTGTAAATATGTAAATATATGATAGAACATTAGTATTATACAATATTTGTGCATGTTTATTGTAATAAACAACAGTGGTAAACAATAATATGATAATAACTTTAGTGCGGTTATTGTGTTCAATACAGTGAGTTTATATATATAAATTATATACAGTATTGGTCTCTCAGGCCCCAAATGTTAGTAGGAATAGAAAAAAATTGGAAAAGAAAAGAAAAAACAACTAAAACAACAAAATAATATAATACGCGTATGTGGAATTCGTCGATGTTGCCGCCACCACATCATTTTCTACAAACTTCTTGGCACTGTATCTCGGTAAGTACTGATCAGATTCTAATTTTTTTTGTTTTATTACCTTCACAAAAATATGCTCTTTAATTCTGTAAGAAAAAATAATTTTTTTTTTTTTTCAAAATTTCTTGGACACTGGTGCGTGACTTCAGATTTTGGCCTTGGACCCTGAAAGGGTTAACAGGTGGGATGAATTAATTGGTAATTATGAAAAAATTCCAAAGTTGGAGTTCCCACGCCCGGTGGCCAATCCAAATGGGAAAAATGTATTCCACATTTTTTGTGATACTTCATATTTGGCATATGGAGCTAAAGTGCCTGCAATTAAATCACGTACCTTACCTCAGTTGAAATTAACAGCCATTTATGTAGGTGTCAAATTAGCTAATTATATAAGAAATAAGTTGCATGAGATAAATATTAGTGACACTGTAATTTGGTCTGATAATGAGATATCCTTACAATGGATTCATAATGGAAACAGTAAAATTGTGTATGTACAAAACAGAGTCACTGAAATTAATCAGATGCAAGAGAAGTATAATAGTTTGGGTCAGCATATGTTAACATTTAATCATATACCTGGTGAGGAGAATCCAGCTGATTTCTTGTCTCGAGGTTTATCTTATGCTAAATTTGTAAATGCTGTATCATGGTTTAAAGGACCGAGCTGGTTGGTAAATAAAGCTAATTGGCCTGTACAAAAGGCGTATATTGCTCCTGTTGAAATTACTGTGACCACCGCTCCAATAGTTTGTCCTCCCTTAGCCATTGATATAAATAGGCATTCTTCTTTACCCAAACTAATCAATGTAACTAAGTTGGTGTTTAAATTTCTAAACAAGTTGAATATCTCATATAAGTTTTCACATCCTCTTGAATATTGGATAAAGAGGGTACAAGAAGAAATCTATGGAAATGAGAGTAAATTGATGATGGAAAGAAAAATTGTGAAAGGTTCCATAATAGAGAAATTGGGACTGTATTTAGAGAACAATGTAATTAGGTGCAGAGGTAGGTTACAAAATTGCTGAATTGGGTGATTATGCTAAACACCCTATCTTACTGCCCAAAACTCATCATCTAACAAATTTAATTGTTCTAAATGCCCATAAAAATGTAATGCATGGTGGGGTACAAGATACCTTAAATTGTATTAGGGAAACTTTCTGGTTTCCACAAGGATGGCAAAGTGTAAAAAGGGTGATTAAATCTTGTGTAATATGTCGCTGTGTGGATGCCAGATCCTATATGTACCCAGGTCCTCCACCATTGCCAAAGGAGCATGTACAATTAGTGAAACCATTTGATGTAACAGGTGTAGACTATAGTGGTCCAATAATTTTAACAGGTACTTCAGATGGTGTTCCACTGAAAGTGTCTCTTTGTTTGTTCACCTGTGTGGCTACTAGGGCAGTTCATTTAGAATTGACACAGGACTTGTCTGCAGAACAGTTTATACAGCTGTTTCGAAAATTTGGAGCTAGGAGATCCTGTCTGAGATTGATGATTTTGGATAATGCCACAAATTTTGTAACAGGTGCTCAACATTTGATAGAATTAAATAATAGTAATGATGTTCAATCTCTGTTAACCCAGCAAGGGTGTACCTGGAAATTTATTACTCCTAGAGCCCCTTGGCAGGGGAGGGCTGTACGAAAGACTGATAGGCACAGTGAAGAGGTGTCTCCGTAAAGTACTACACCGGAAGAAAATTAATTTGGAAGAATTCCGTGCAGTGTTAGTGGAGGCAGAAAATTGTATAAATAATAGGCCTCTCTTGTACATGAGTGATACCCCTGATGCAGATGTATTAACACCTTCTCACCTAATATGTGGAAGGAAATTGGAAGCTGCCCGTCTATAGAAATAATCCTGAAGAAAGTGATGAAGATTACAATGATGCGGCAGTGTTGTGTGATAAATTTAAAATGTTAAATAAAGTAATTGATCATTGGTCTAATGTGTGGCATAAGGAATATCTTCTTAGACTACGTGAACACTTTCATGGTGTGACAGAGGCAGTAAATTGACAGAACATTCAACTAGGTGACATTGTGTTGATTGATACTGAACAACATCGAACATTGTGGCCTCTGGGCAAAGTATTGACATTGTACGCAGATGCACAAGGTGTTGTCCAGAATGTCAAAGTGTTGTGTCATGGCCAGGAAAGTTTATGCACAATTAATAAATTGATTCCCTTGAAATTAAATGGTATTCAGTCAAATGTAAATGAAAATCTAAAGGAAAGTGACACGAGTGATATGGAAGGTAATGCTGACCAAGTGATGCAGGAAGAGGAAATCGTAGTAAGACCTACTAGGAGAACAGCCACTCAAGCCAGAACCGGCTGGAATCGTCTCCTAAAGGAAGGAGTAATTTGAGTCATTTAGCAACGAACTCTGGCGGGCCTTAGTGTGGAAAATAATGTATTTTCCAGAAAAAAATACAGTGTACTTTTTATGTAAATTAGTGTAAAACATTTTATTTAATAAAATTTGTTATAAAAAAATGGGAAATTATGCGCCTGCACAGAAGGGACTCACCATGTTTGAACTAGTCAACACAAATGTTAGTGAATAATCGGAAGAATTTTTGTGCTCTAGAGGTTAAATTGGGCTGACACCTCTCAAAATGGAGCAAAAATTGTTGGATGTGCATTCCTACATAACTTGGGATATCAGGCGACTGGACAAGACAGCTCCAGGAACCTCAGATAAGATATCTAAATTGTGTTGTAATTCTGGCCAGTATTATCATCATAAATTTAGTTAGAATGAGTTTTTTTTTGAGTATGTATTACAACCCATGATTCCAAATGGCCTGTTATCCTGGATGTAAAGGGAGCAAAATATACACAGCAGAAAAGTTTTGACTTATATTATCCTTCACCAATTTAGAACAGCAATATGTACACTATATACACTATGTACAGTGATAGGTATTAGTGCACTCCACGGTAAGCAAGGCAAAATAGAAGCCACAAGAGAGCAGACCGTGCTTCAACTAGCTCTAGAATGGGAATGACAAGGGCAGACAGGAGAGTGGTGCCCACATAACCTCTGCGATTGCCAAAACCATCTTCTTATTGGCTGGAACCTGGTTACTAGTTGAACGACGGGGCCCCATCGTCAACTCTTAGTCACCTGGTTCGCTGGTTGGGGGAGATAGCCTGTAAATGAGGGTGTGTACATGATGCCACACCCCCACCCCGAGAAGGCTCAGGATTAGGCTTCCACCTCCCAGTGGTAACCGTGCCACCATGGCACAAAATAATGGGACCGCCTTTCCTCTCAACCATCCAACTCTTAGATAGAGCTCAGCTTTTCTCGTGACAAAAGGCCAAATCCTAAACTCAGAGTGAGACAGCAGACAGTCTGGCTAGCTTAGGTCCAAGATACAGGCGGATGGTAGCCCGCATCCCCTCACTAAAAAAAAAAACCCACACCAGGGGATAAAAAAAATAGCATGAAAGGGGTTACCACAAGAAACATAATATCCTAACCTAATATATATATATTTAAATAATATAGTTAGACTCTAGATAAAGAGTCTGCCAAAATATTTTCTTTGCCGGCAATATATTTAATTCTGAGCGAGTATGGTTGCAGTCTTAAGGCCCAACGCATGAGCCTTGTGTTGTGGTTCTTCATGGCTTGGAGATATACTAGAGGATTGTGATCACTGTATACGGTGACCACCTGCGATGTCTGGCCCACATAAACATCGAAATGCTCCAAAGCCAGAACCAGCGCAAGGGCTTCTTTTTCAATGGTAGAGTAAGCCCTCTGATGCGGCTGGAATTTGGCAGAGAAGAAGGCTACAGGCTGCAACTCCTTGTTCCCCTTTTGCAATAGTGCTGCCCCAACACCAGACTCACAAGCATCAACCTGTAATGAAAAAGGTTTGGAGAAGTCTGGAGACAAAAGAATGGGTGCCGTACACAATAATCTTTTTGCTTTGTCAAAAGCATTTTGACATGGTGGCCCGTTGGCCTGGTGGCTAAAGCTCCCGCTTCACACACGGAGGGCCCGGGTTCGATTCCCGGCGGGTGGAAACATTTCGACCAGTTTCCTTACACCTGTTGTCCTGTTCACCTAGCAGCAAATAGGTACCTGGGTGTTAGTCGACTGGTGTGGGTCGCATCCTGGGGGACAAAATTAAGGACCCCAATGGAAATAAGTTAGACAGTCCTCGATGACGCACTGACTTTCTTGGGTTATCCTGGGTGGCTAACCCTCCGGGGTTAAAAATCCGAACGAAATCTTATCTTATCTTATCTTATCTTATCTTCTGGGATCCAATTAAAGGGAACTTTGTGACTGGTAAGAGAGGTAAGAGGGGCTACAATATCTGAGAAATTCTTACAGAATCTTCTGTAAAATCCTATCATGCCTAAGAAACGTTGAAGAGAATTCCTATCATGAGGAACTGGATAATCTTTAATAGCAAGAACTTTAGCAAGTTTAGGAACAATTTTACCACTACCTACTTCATGCCTAGAAAAGTGACAGTGGCCTGGCCAAAGGAAGATTTAGATAAATTAACAGTTAAATGGGAACTCTGGAAGATCTCAAAAAGAGCCTTAAGTCTATGTAGGTGTTGATCCCAAGTATCAGACACCACAACAATATCATCCAGGTACGCTGCTGTGCCTTCAAGTCCTTTAATAGCCTGATGGATAAGTTTCTGGAATGAAGAGGGGGAGTTTTTCATTCCGAAGGGGGTAACTGTGTATTGATAATGACCTCCTGGAATTATGAAGGCAGAGATTTCTTTCGCCTTATCCGTCAAAGGTACCTGATAGTAACCTTTAAGGAGATCTAACTTGGACACAAAAGTAGCATTACCCACAAAGTCAATTACGTCATCCAGACGAGGAAGAGGGTAAGCATCTGTGATTGTGACCTCATTCACCTTACGGTAGTCTGTACACATACGAAACCCTCCATCAGCTTTTTTAACAAGGATGCACGGTGAAGCCCTTGGACTAGATGACTCCTCCACTAAACCATGCTTTAACAGAAATTCTACTTCCTGCTGAAGTAGCCTCTGCTTTTCAGGATTAGCTCTGTAGGGGGAGAGTTTAATAGGTTTAGAGTTTCCCACATCTACATCATGATAACCTAACATACATTTTTTCGGCACATCCGAAAAATATTAGGGTATGACTGTAGAAGCTCAGAAAGTTTAACATTAATTTCAGAAATAGAGTGCAAAGAATCAGAGTCGTCCTCAGAGGAAGAGGACAGAGTCATTACTGGGACTTTATCTGGTGTATGAAAAGATTTAATTGATTAATGTGGTAGGTTTTAGTTTTTGAGGTCTAATCAAGAAGAGCTACCACATAATTTACATCAGATAATTTACTTACAATTTGCATAGGTCCCGTAAATCTAGCTTTCAAGGTGTGGCCAGGTATAGGTTCCTGCACCAACACCTTGTCTTCTGGATGGAAGGAGTGGAATAGTGCACTTCTGTCATACCTCTGTTTCATCATATTTTGAGCTGTCTTTAGGTTAGCCTTGGCTAACTGACGTGCCACCTGCAACCTTGAAGACGGGTTGTAGTGTTGAGTTAACGTCTTCTCCCATCCATCCTTCTTTGAGCACCCGAAGAGGACCTCGTACATTGTGCCCAAAGATCAACTCAAACGGACTATACCCGGTAGACTCTTGCACTGTTTCTCGCACTGAGAATAGCAACAAAGGTAGTGATTCATCCCAATCTGTAGGAAAATGCATGCAAAAAGTTCTCACAACGGTTTTTAACGTCTTATGGAATCTTTCCAAGGCACCTTGGGACTGAGGATGATAGGCAGTGGATAAGTTGTGGATTATCCCTAACCTAGTTAATGCTTCCCTAAATGCTTTGGCAGTGAAGTTAGTACCTTGATCACTTTGAATAGTTTTAGGAATGCCAAAACAAGAAATAAATTTTGTTAAAGCTTTGAGAATAGCTTTAGTATTAATACTGCGCATGGGAATTGCTTCAGGATATCTGGTTACTCTATCCACAATGGTAAATAAATACTGATTTCCCGACTTTGACCTAGGTAGTGGACAACACAATCTATAATTAAATCTGTAAAAGGTTCTCCATCAGCAGATATAGGTTGGAGAGGTGCAGGTTTAATGGAATGTCCAGGTTTCCCTACTTGCTGACATTCTCGGCAACACCTGATATGATTCTTCGTATCCTGCTTTAACTTTGGCCAATAAAATTCTTTTGTGATTCTATACAAGGTTTTTGTAATTTCTAAGTGACCTCCTAATGAAGTATTATGAGCTATATTCAATATTTGAGGTCTAAACTTTGTTGGAAGCACTAACTTGTCAGACAATTGCCGGCCCTCTATCTCCTTGCCAGTCTCAGTGCAGATCAAATTATCGTTTTTATGTTCATACTTGACCGGATGATCCAAAGAGGATTTAAACATGGCTGCCTGAAAAGCGAATTTTAAAGAAGGGTCCTTTCGTTGTTCCTCCCCGAAGGACAGTCCCTCAGGCATGGAAAGAGAGATATCTGGCAATCCTGCAACCTGGGAATAGGAAGGCTTGATCGGGGTCTGTTCACTTGATTTACGAGGCTCCGGCCAGTGTGCCTCGTAAAACAACGTGGCTATTCCGAGATCGGAGTCGTCCAAGTATAGGTCAACATTCTCACCAGACAACCCTTGGGATGTTGCCCGAGTTATGGCCAACACCGGAGAAGAATTAATCATTATAGGTTCAGGACACACTAGCAGTAGTAATGTTATTACCCAGTAATAACATGGCATCTTTTGTAGACAGCCTGAACTGTCAGAGCACACAGCCTAGCCGTCTGCTCTGACTAGTTCATATTTCGCGGCATTCAGTGCTGCCCTCTGTAGGCCTACCTAGGTCGGTGGGATGCACAGTCCACCCTCTCTCACTCCTGGACCGTCCGACTTGACGTACACAAGTACTCCCCCTCCACGGACTGGCTTGCGGTCACACTGCCCGTTGTGTACTCACTCCTACCCGATTAAAGCCAATCTAGTCCACGGCCGTATCATTGCTACCTACGCTACCTTCATCGGCACTAAACCGCTGTTCAGCAGTAAGAACAGTAATAACAGTGGTGACAGCGGAGTCAGCGGCATTGTGAGCCTCTTCAGGGTGGAGGGGATCGGTCGACGCCAGTCAACATCATCCGTCGTCATCCAACGCACCTGCTAGCCTAAAGAGTTATCTGTTACTCCCAGCGTCTTGACGGGACCCGAGATAGATCTTCGTCATAGATTTTTCCCACAAAATCTGGACATAGGCATCACGGCGTCATCTCCAGCCTTAGCAGTCACGTGTTCACCTCATCACCCTCTCTACAGCCCCTCAACACTCTCCAGCACCATTCTCCTGCCTCCTACAGCGTCCCTACGCCCTTCTCAGCTACAAGAAGTAGAGGTGAGGTCGTTTAGTGTGTTGGCTTCGTGTGGCTCCACGCGTGACCACGAGGCAGCTCTGGGGTTGGTTTATACCCTAATCAGCTTGTAAACACACCAGCCCTCTATACAGCCTTATCTGCTACGCAAAGACGTCCTTCTCGCCGTCCATGTGTGTTGTGTTCTTCCCAGTTCCTCCAAGAAGTTCTACCTGGCTTAACCACGTGGGAACCCAGTTGGCTTAGCCCCTAAGCCAGCAAAGTTCAGCGTCTACAGCAGCTCGTGACTCATCATAGTGTCTACAACTACTCAGCGTCTACGTATCTCCAGCCAGTGCAGTTTTTTTTGTGTTGCCCAGTTTAAATTTTTTTTTCTCCCTTTCCCTTGCTGTTTTATTCCCAGTTCATCACCAGTTCTGTTTTCCCCAGTGATTTGTTAAAGTAAAACTTACTCGTCCCAGTTCAAAGTTTCACTTAAGCTTGTTTTTAGCACGTTCGAGTAGTGCAGTAAATGTTTTGTTCTCCGTGTGCTGAAGCCGCAGTCAGTCAGCGCGCCCAGACACGCTTGCCAGTGTAAACAACCATACACAGCTGTGGTTCACGCCGGGTATCCACGTCTAATATCTTATACCTCCACAGAGTAACCCCGGCCTTTCCTGTTCTTCCCAAGTCCTTTCTGATAAGTTTTTCTACGACATTGAAGCCCCATAGCAGTATACAAATGCTACGAGGCGTGTAGTGTCACTAGAACATCACTGAAAGTTCCAGGCACCCGTACCTTCATCCATCTGCACTCAAAGTTAAGTAAACAGTGACTTACCTAGCATTTCCTAATATTTTGTGACATTATTTAACTGTCCTGCACCAATACAGTTAGTTACTGAAGCCATACTTCAGTAAATTGTTCAGTGTCATCAGTGCACATTTTGTCACTTACCTGCAGCTTCTTAAATTTTGTAAATTTATTTTTGCACTCCTACATTTTAAATTCCAATATTTTATTCTGCTTTTTGCACCTCAGTTATTGATTTAAATTGTTCAGTGTTAACCATTTATACAATTTACCTCTCACATACAGTTTTCATGTAATTCCTGTGTGCTGTTATTTTGTTAGTTGCACCTGCAAGTTAGCCACAGATTGTTGACACCCCTGCACTGTTTTGTTTGTTAGTTTTTTTTTCTTTTAATAAGTGTAATCTTCAAGTACTTAAGTATTAGTATATTCTACCTGCAGTGATACAATCTGTGCCTAGCCCATTAAATTTTTTTTTTCTGTTCCCCCATTTATTTGCTCTACATATATTCTATGTTTTATCAGTGAATATTCACCTATGTGCATTGCATTTTGCTATTTTATATACCCAAGTCATTGAGTGTATTTTTGGGAACCTGCTTATTTACCATTAATTACCAAAATTCCTTGTGAAGTTAATTAGTTTTGACCTTGAGATTGTGCAATTTTTTTTCTTTTTGCCAGTGTACACCCTGCTAACACCAGTTAACCTTTGCCATATTCTTGAATTTAATAATCTGCATTTTTAATAATTTTATTTTGTGTGCAATATAACAATTCTGGATACAGTGTATTTTTTTTTTTCTGTGATTTTTGGCACTATTCGATACTCTGATATCTTTTCTGTGCCAACTTCCCTTGTGCAAGTGAATTACCCCTTTTTTTTGGCGTTTCAATTTGCAACTGCTAGCACCCGCAATCTTTTTAAACTGTGCTTGCAGCACAGTTTAGTGTTGTGTAGTACCTGATTTATTTTGATTTTGTGCAATTTTTTGCTACCAGTGTTTACAGTTCAACTCCTTTTCATAAATTTTGTTGCCAGATTCCTGGTGAAATTATTGACTATCCTTAGCTTCATTTTGTGCACTTCCCTGTAGTACATTCACTTGCATACATCTCTTATTTTGTGTTCAGAGTGTACCACTATTTCCCTTTTTATTGTTGTTTTGCTCAAATTATTTCTATCACTAAGCAGTTTACCTAGTACTGTGGTGCTGAGTTCTCTTTGACTCTGTTTTGAATTGTAGCCAGTGCATACCATTTCTTGCTCTGACCTGTTTACCATCTTCGTGACCTGCTTGCATTTGAACAATTGACGTCATGACTAAGACACGCAGTGGCCATGCCGTTACCCCAGATTCTGCTGGTGCCAGCAATGGTGCCTCAGACAGCGTGAGCATGTGGCAGGGCATCGAAGCCCCAGCGACAGTTGGTCAACTTGTGGCTCAAGCCTCGACCACCAGTGGGCCGGCTCATCGTCCATACCTGACCCTTATTTTTGACGGTCGTGCAAATAGTTTAGAGCCATGGCTGCAGTCAGTTGAGGCGACTGTTCAGGCTCTATTTGATAGCCCAACGGATACACAGTACATTCGTGCTGCTGTTGCAGCAGTGGATCTCACCCAGGGTGATATAGGTGCCTTTGTGCAGCTCAAGCGCGTTTGTAAGATTCAGTCTTGGGGTGAACTTAAGGAGGAATTTAGGCGTTATTTTCGGCGTAGTCGCCAACGCAATTACATTGACATCGTTACCAGCGTCTTGGCCGAATGTCAATACCGGCACGAAAGCCCCCTGGCTTGCGTTTGCCGGTTCGAGCAAGCCGCCACGGACTTTACTGATGCTGTCAACTCCACTAAGTGGGTGGATGGTGATGGCCGTATTGCTACTAAAGACATCATCCCCATGCTGGCTGTCGGCATCATGCGGAGGGATTCCGCCCCTAACCTCTGGGCTGCCATTGATGCGCTAGGACTCGGCCCTCAGCACGACGTCCTGGGTGCATATGACGCCATCGACTCGCTCAAGCCGCCTTCCGAGCAAGGCAAGGTTTGCCGCTTTGCGGATGATCCCCTACCCATCCTTCCGGCGCCGTCCACAGTGACCCCGCGGTCGCAGCCGGAAGTCACTTTTGCTGCTGCTGTCAGACAGCCAGCCCACAAAGGTTCTAACCCCAGTCCCACTAACTCGCGCCTAGGTAAAAATATTGACCACAGTAACAACAGTCAGTCTCATACAAAAAGGCAGTCATCGACTTCCTGGACCAGGGCGAAACGTCGCCAGCAGACACCACCCCCAACCTCACCCGCTAAGCGTGTAGTGACTTGTTTCAACTGTGGCAAACGAGGGCACTACCGATCGGAGTGTTACAAACCTAAGTCCCCGCAAAGTAACCGTCACAGTCCCCATGCTCAGTATCCCAGTAACCATAACCATCCCCATGCTCAGTATCAAGGTAACCGTCACCGTCCCCATGCTCAGCTTCGCGAGGGAGTCTGTGTTTACCACAATACTTCCAGTCATACCTCCCATGAGTGTAACAAGCTGCGAAGTATACTGACAGCTGAGTGGAGCAAGCAGTCGTCGCGCAATGCACATGCTCGTAGAAGCCCTTCCACTAGTTCGGGGGAAGAGGCGCGTCCGCAAAACCAGCGAAAGACATAGTAACCCTGTCGGAGTCGCTGTATTCCGTCCCTGTCCGCAATGCATTCGCCGCCCTGGGCAGTGATACGCTTGCCGACAGTGAGGAAACCGAGTGTCTTGACGTTGTTGCCGAGACTCGTACCGTACCTTCCAGGTCGAGCCTCGTCAACAAGTGTCGAGCCTCGAGCAGCTGTGACTCCGGGGACCTCGTCGGCCTGTCATGCCTTCATGTTCGGTATGACAACCCATGTGGACCGCTCATCGAGTCCACTGTCCACAATAAGCCTGTTCAGCTTTTCCTAGACACAGGTTCGGTGGTTAACATTGTCCGCTCCACCTTTTTCCGAGACATTGGCCTTCACGCGGCCATGTTGACAGAGCCGTCTGCCATTCAGACCTTGAGAGGAGTCTCAGGTAAACCGCTGACGGTTCGCGGTCACACAACGCTAGAATTTGTGGTCCAGGGTCACAAGCTGTCCGCAAAATTCTTAGTCGTAGATGGTATTGTTTTCCATGGTGACCTGCTCATAGGGTTCAAAACCATGGCAGATCTTAGGATCCGTTTAGATCCAGCTGAGTGGAAAGCGGAATTCAACGGAGTGGATGTGCCCTTCTGGGGCGTGCGCTTAGGATCCACTACGTGCTACTCTGTCTCAGAGTATGCACAGTGCCTAGAATCGTTGGAAACCGGAGGTTTCCATAGCACATTCTCCCCGGGGTCGGTCTCTTGTCCTGATCGACCTCGTAGTAGAGCTCGTTGCCCATCACCTCCTGGCCATCAGCGTGTAGTTACCAGTGAAACCCAGTCTGGGGACGCCCAGTCTAACCTACACTCTAACTCTGACGCTGTTGTAGAGACCAGCAGTTGTCAAGCCGCAGTATCCCTGTCGGCAGGCGACTGTCTGACTCGTGTCATGGCATCAGCGAGCAGAGTTACTGCTTGTACAAAGTATGACGTCACTTTGTCAGCTAACTCGCTCACTCCTGTTACGGTGTACGTGAGCAGAGCTTTTGAAGGAGACCATGTGCTGGTTGACAACGACACATGCCGAGTCAAGGGCCTCTCCCTTGAACCATCCTTGCACACAGTGCAACGTGGTAAGTTGCAAGTCCTTGTTGTCAACATGCATAGTCGAGAATTTCCCCTGCGGAAGAATACCTCACTTGTCGACCTTGTCAGATTCCCTCTCCCGGTGAGAGTGGAGGGTGAAGCCCCAGCTGACTTCCTTGTGAGTGCAGTTCTCCCAGGCGAGTCTGCTGCTGACTCTTCCAACACCCGGCCAGTGCAGGAAGATGATCTAGCTTTGACAGACTATCCTGAAGAGGTCCCAAAACTTCTCCAGGTTCTCAATCGTGCACGTTCTGCAGTTGCACTAGATGGTGAGTCAATGGGTTTGACCCCACTGATCTCTCACCGTATTCCACTTGACAAAGGTACTAAACCCATTTATGTACCTGCGTATCGCCTGCCACATGCGCAAAGAGTCTTCGCCGAAGAACTCATTACACGGATGCTCCGTGATGGAGTTATTGAGGAGTCCACTTCCCCGTGGAATGCTCCCCTTATTCTGGTTCCCAAGAAAGACGGAACCTGGCGCCCTGTTATCGATTACAGGAAACTGAATGCATGTACCATCCCAGACCGTTTTCCATTGCCAGTTCTGAACGACCTGTTGCAGAACATCGGCGATAATAAGGTCTTTTCAACTCTTGATCTTCTTCAAGGGTTCTGGCAGATCCCCCTCGATGATGAGAGTAGAGAGTTGACAGCTTTCTCTACTCCAACTGGTCATTACCAGTTCAGGAGGATGCCCTTCGGCTTGCGCGGAAGCCCAATCACGTTTAGTCGTTTGATGACGACAATTTTCCGTACCCTCCTAGGTGGCACGCTCATGGTCTACCTGGATGATCTCATAGTCATGTCGCAAGATGTCCCGTCACATCTTGAGAAACTTGACAGGGTATTGGATAGGCTAGCTCAGGCAAATCTTAAGGTAAAGCTCTCCAAATGTCATTTCCTCCGGAAGGAAATAAAATTTCTGGGTCACGTAGTAACTCAGAATGGCATAAAGACGGACGAGTCTAAAATCTCGGCCGTGCAGAAATTCCCCAGACCCATGACAGCTGATGCAGTCCGGTCCTTCATAGGCCTGGCGGGTTTCTACCGCACCTTTATCGCAGGTTTCTCCACCATTGCTGCACCCCTGACACGCTTACTCAAGAAGGATGCCCCTTTTGAGTGGACGTGTGATCAGGAACGAGCTTTTGTCATTCTTAAGAACAAGTTAACATCAGCCCCAACCCTTAGATTCCCTGATTTCACCAAGGCATTTACCTTGACGACTGATGCCAGCAAAGTTGGCATCGGTGCAGTCTTGTCACAGGAATCTAATGGGAAGCAACAGCCTATTGCCTATGCTAGCCGTGTTCTTACTAAAGCGGAAGTCAATTATTCAGTGACAGAGCTAGAAGCTTTAGCCATTGTATGGGCCCTGAGTCATTTTCGGGATATCATCTATCATTATCCTATCAAGATTTATACAGATCATTTACCCTTAGTGGCCCTTTTTGCGAATAAGAACCTCTCGGGAAAGCATGCTCGGTGGTCGCTCACGTTCAATGACTACAACCCTGAAATTTGCTATGTCCCAGGTAAGCAAAATGTTGTAGCTGATGCCCTGTCGAGACATATAGCATTCGTGAGTGTCGGCAATTCGTTCTCTGTTGAGGATCTCGAGAAAGCCCAACGACAGGACCCGGTGTGGTCTCCAGTCCTTCGTTTCCTGACCAAGGAGGACGTTGACTTACAGGTCAAGTCTCCCGTTCCACTGAAGGATTTGGTGGTCAACCAAGGAGTACTGTGCCGTGTTGCACAGCTGGTGGACCCCGGCAGAACCGTATACCAACTGGTGATACCAGAGTCCATGATACCAGCTACTCTTAGGTTGATCCACAATGTCCCAGGTGTAGCGCACCCCGGGAAGGACCGCAGTATCAAACAGGCACGAATGAAATATTTCTGGCCTAAGATGGCATCGGACATTGCCAAGCATGTACACCAGTGTGTTGTCTGCCTACAGCACAAGGGTACCATTACAGGTCCTAACCCCATTCTAAAGTATCCCATTACAAAGGAGCCCTGGGAGAGAACTTCTGTCGACCTGTTGACGAACTTCGCGACCTCGGAGAAGGGAAATAAGCACCTGCTTGTAATGGTAGATAACTTGACGCGGTACAGTGAATTAGTACCCATTCCTGATAAAACCCCTGAAACGGTCGCTAGTGCTTTCCGTGAGCATGTTGTTCTTCGTCATACTTGCCCACGTGTCCTTCTGTCAGACAATGGGTCTGAGTTTATAAATGGCATAATGCAGGATCTTTGCTCCAGATTCAACATTCATCAAGTGCCAGTAGCTCCACGCCACCCTGCGAGTAATGGTCTTGCTGAACGTACAAATCGCAAAGTCCTGGAGGTGCTCAGAGTAACCGTTAACCCAAGTTGTACTACATGGGATGAGGCTATCCCAGATGTTCAGTGTACATTAAACTCCTCCCTCAACAGCTCGATCGGTGAGACACCTCATTTTGCTTTGTATGGCTATGACAAGTGCTTACCATATGAAATTCTGTTTACTCCACCTAGACCTACTTACGATACTGATAACCCCAGTGTAGTAAAGATGAGGACAACTCAGCTTGTCTTCCAGCGGGTACGAGAGAACCTTATGAGAGCTACTGATAGGTTCACGTCAGAGCGCAATGCCCGCGCCAAGGAAAGCAAAGTGGAACCAGGTTGCAAAGTTATGTTGCTCAACCCAGTGCAGACCCCAGGTATGCACAAACTTGTCCCAAAGTTTGTGGGTCCTTACCGTGTCCTACGACAGCTCCGTGGCAATAAGTTCGAGGTGAGGGAGATTGCTACGGGAACTATCAAGGAAGCCCACCTTGATCACATGAAGTATGTGGACCATATGCAGGCCGAAGTAGAGCTGGAGGCGCGTGCGTTGCAACGCCACGATCAGACTAATGTTAGGGACAAACCGTCTATCCCTTCTCCCACTACTACTGGTACGGAAGACGGCCCAGTAAGGCTCCATACTTATGGCCTGCGACCCAGGACAACAGTACATTTCTGTGACATTGACGTACCTACTGACTTGTCTGACTCCTACGCTAGTTATGCTAATTGTTTGCTTGCAGAAATGGGTATAAATGCACACACATTGTATAGCTAGTCGATAATAGAGTCAGGGTGGACAACATCATGTAATTATGTAAATACTTTTAGAAGGGTACCCAGAGTGTAATGAATTCCATGGATATAGTATTATTGTATGTATGTGCACCAGTATTTTATAACTAAAGGAAAAAAAAGCCTGTATTACGGTCAGGGCAGTGCTGCCCTCTGAGTTACATGTCACACCTTAGGAAATGCTACTGTCAGTCATTGTTTGCAGATGTGAGCGTGCAACAACGTTAGTAGACGAGTGGTCAACTGATGTTCAGCCCTGCGGACAACCTGTATATAGAAGATTTTAGTTCCAGTGCTGACGTCTCCGGGCTCTCTACTCGATGAAACAGCGCGGCAAACCAGTTTTCTCTTCCCCTGGATGGGAGAGTTTTTTTTTTTTGCCTGTTGCATTTTTTTGTCCATTTTTTATTTACTAGTGAGCGAAAGCCAGTCCCTCTCTGGGGTAGCTAGTGTAATTCCTTTATACCTATGGGCCCACCAGTATTGTCGCGTCGGGACGACGCGAGGTGCGTGGCCGAGCAAATGTAGACAGCCTGAACTGTCAGAGCACACAGCCTAGCCGTCTGCTCTGACTAGTTCATATTTCGCGGCATTCAGTGCTGCCCTCTGTAGGCCTACCTAGGTCGGTGGGACGCACAGTCCACCCTCTCTCACTCCTGGACTGTCCGACTTGACGTACACAAGTACTCCCCCTCCACGGACTGGCTTGCGGTCACACTGCCCGTTGTGTACTCACTCCTACCCGATTAAAGCCAATCTAGTCCACGGCCGTATCATTGCTACCTACGCTACCTTCATCGGCACTAAACCGCTGTTCAGCAGTAAGAACAGTAATAACACTTTCATGGCAAATCCTTCGGATACACCCACCTGGAGTTTACCTGTAGAGAGTTCCGGGGGTCAACGCCCCCGCGGCCCGGTCTGTGACCAGACCTCCTGGTGGGTCAGAGCCTGATCAACTAGGCTGTTGCTGCTGGCTGCACGCAAACCAACGTACGAGCCACAGCCCGGCTGGTCAGGAACCGACTTTAGGTGCTTGTCCAGTGCCTGCTTGAAGACTGCCAGGGGTCTGTTGGTAATCCCCCTTATGTATGCTGGGAGGCAGTTGAACAGTCTCGGACCCCTGACACTTATTGTATGGTCTCTTAACGTGCCAGTGACACCCCTGCTTTTCATTGGGGGATGTTGCATCGTCTGCCAAGTCTTTTGCTTTCGTAGTGAGTGATTTTCGTGTGCAAGTTTGGTACTAGTCCCTCTAGGATTTTCCAGGTGTACATAATCATGTATCTCTCCTGCCTGCATTCCAGGGAATACAGGTTTAGGAACCTCAAGCGCTCCCAGTAATTGAGGTGTTTTATCTCCTTTATGCACGCTGTGAAGGTTCTCTGTACATTTTCTAGGTCAGCAATTTCACCTGCCTTGAAAGGTGCTGTTAGTGTGCAGCAATATTCCAGTCTAGATAGAACAAGTGACCTAAAGAGTGTCATCATGGGCTTGGCCTCCCTAGTTTCGAAGGTTCTCATTATCCATCCTGTCATTTTTCTAGCAGATGCGATTGATACAATGTTATGGTCCTTGAAGGTGAGATCCTCCGACATGATCACTCCCAGGTCTTTGACGTTGGTGTTTCGCTCTATTTTGTGGCCAGAATTTGTTTTGTACTCTGATGAAGATTTAATTTCCTCATGTTTACCATATCTGAGTAATTGAAATTTCTCATCGTTGAACTTCATATTGTTTTCTGCAGCCCACTGAAAGATTTGGTTGATGTCCGCCTGGAGCCTTGCAGTGTCTGCAATGGAAGACACTGTCATGCAGATTGGGGTGTCATCTGCAAAGGAAGACACGGTGCTGTGGCTGACATCCTTGTCTATGTCAGATATGAGGATGAGGAACAAGATGGGAGCGAGTACTGTGCCTTGTGGAACAGAGCTTTTCACCGTAGCTGCCTCGGACTTTACTCTGTTGACGACTACTCTCTGTGTTCTGTTAGTGAGGAAATTATAGATCCATCGACCGACTTTTCCTGTTACTCCTTTAGCACGCATTTTGTGCGCTATTACGCCATGGTCACACTTGTCGAAGGCTTTTGCAAAGTCTGTATATATTACATCTGCATTCTTTTTGTCTTCTAGTGCATCTAGGACCTTGTCGTAGTGATCCAATAGTTGAGACAGACAGGAGCGACCTGTTCTAAACCCATGTTGCCCTGGGTTGTGTAACTGATGGGTTTCTAGATGGGTGGTGATCTTGCTTCTTAGGACCCTTTCAAAGATTTTTATGATATGAGATGTTAGTGCTATCGGTCTGTAGTACTTTGCTGTTGCTTTACTGCCCCCTTTGTGGAGTGGGGCTATGTCTGTTGTTTTTAGTAACTGTGGGACGACCCCAGTGTCCATGCTCCCTCTCCATAGGATGGAAAAGGCTCGTGATAGGCGCTTCTTGCAGTTCTTGATGAACACGGAGTTTCATGAGTCTGGCCCTGGGGCAGAGTGCATGGGCATGTCATTCATCGCCTGTTCGAAGTCATTTGGCGTCAGGATAACATCGGATAGGCTTGTGTTAACCAAATTTTGTGGCTCTCTCATAAAAAATTCAATTTGATCTTCGACTCTCAGTCTGGTTAGCGGCTTGTTAAAAACTGAGTCATACTGGGACTTGAGTAGCTCACTCATTTCCTTGCTGTCATCTGTGTAGGACCCATCTTGTTTAAGTAGGGGCCCAATACTGGACGTTGTTCTCGACTTTGATTTGGCATAAGAGAAGAAATACTTTGGGTTTCTTTCGATTTCATTTATGGCTTTTAGTTCTTCCCGCGATTCCTGACTCCTATAAGATTCCTTTAGCTTAAGTTCGATGCTTGCTATTTCTCTGACCAGTGTCTCCCTACGCATTTCAGATATATTGACCTCTTTTAGCCGCTCTGTTATTCTTTTTCGTCGCCTGTAAAGGGAGCGCCTGTCTCTTTCTATTTTACATCTACTCCTTTTTCTTAGAGGAATAAGGCTTGTGCATACATCGAGTGCCACCAAGTTAATCTGTTCTAGGCATAAGTTGGGGTCTGTGTCGCTTAGTATATCTTCCCAACTTATATCGGTTAGGACTTGGTTTACTTGGTCCCTTTTATGTTTTTGTTATTGAAGTTGAATTTGGTGAATGCTCCCTCGTGACTAGTCTCATTATGTCGGTCTGGGGCTCCATGCATACATGTCTGAACCTCAATTATGTTGTGATCTGAGTATATTGTTTTTGATATGGTGACATTTCTTATCAGATCATCATTGTTAGTGAAGATGAGGTCTAGTGTATTCTCCAGTCTAGTATATTGTTTTTGATATGGTGACATTTCTTATCAGATCATCATTGTTAGTGAAGATGAGGTCTAGTGTATTCTCCAGTCTAGTAGGCTCTATTATTTGCTGGTTTAAATTGAATTTTGTGCAGAGATTTAAAAGCTCGTGTGAGTGTGAGTTTTCATCAGAGCTGCCTCCTGGTGTTATTGCTGCAACAATATTATTTACTATATTCCTCCAATTTAGGTGCCTTAATTAAGTTGAAATCCCCCAGGAGCAAGATGTTGGGTGCAGGAGCTGGAAGATTTTCCAGACAGTGGTCAATTTTTAACAGCTGTACCTGGAATTGCTGGGATGTTGCATCCGAAGGCTTGTAGACTACCACAATGACTAGGTTTTGGTTCTCGACATTTACTGCTAAAACTTCCACTACATCATTTGAGGCATTAAGCAGTTCTGTGCAGTTCAAGTACCCAGTGTAATATTTGCACTGTACATAAATTTTGTGCAAAGGGACAGAATATATAGCTCCTCCAAATGCTTCCAATAAAACAGAGAAATTCAAGGAAGTGTTCTTTGAAAGGGGTAATATTCCCTCTCTTATAAGTGAGCAATATGCTCCAGTATCTCTAAAGGTTTTGACTTCAGTTGTTTCTGAGTTTTCCTGAAGGGAAATAAGACTCTTACAATAATAATGGGCCGTCCCTTTTTCTACTTCTCTCGGGGACATGTTACTAGGGATATTAGAGATTTTCCCAATGGGTTGGGGTTTGTGGGGGCAGTTGGGACGGATGTGACCTACTTTGTTACAGAGGAAGCAGATGACAGGCTTGCCCTTTACTTCCTGCTGACGTTGCAATTGGTGTCGTTCTGGCTGGCGTCTCTCTGAATACTGTTGTCGAGATGCACCATATTGAGTAGTTTGTCTCTCAGCAGGTGGACCATAAGTTGAGAAGTGTGGCTCACCAGGTGACTTAGTTGGCTGACGTAGATGTTCTCCCTCTGGCTGGCACTTCATTCTCCAAGGTTGGCAATCTCTGTTCATGCCAGGCTGTTGAAAAGAGAGACGGGACCGCTCGGACAAGGAGCGGTTAGTTTCGAAGGTATCAGCCAACCTGGCTGCCTCTAATGCAGTGGTTAAGTCACGATCCTGCAGAAAGACTCGAACATCTGGTCCCACGGACTCCAGCAGGTTGTCAATCAGAATAAGCTGCACCAGATCTTCAGAAGTAGAGACACCACTTGCTTTATACCTGCTGGTAAAAGCTTTGGTCTGCTGTCGCACAAAATCAACCAGGGATTGACCAAGCTGTCGCCTGCCTAATTTGAATAATTTCTTGTACTTAGGTAGGATACAGGTATATGCTCCCAAAACTGTGGTTTTCACTACTTGATAATCAGAAAATTCAGCGTCATTTAACACTGATGTAAATTCCTGTGCCTTACCAAACAATGCTGTGTGAACGAACGATGCCCAATGCTGTTCCGGCCACCTCAAGGCTCTAGCCTGATTTTCGAAGCTTTCGAAAAAATTTTCTGGTTCGGCCTCATTGAAGCGGGGAACAAGCTGAACTGCTTTCTGTAAACGAAAATCATTTACAGAATGCGAAAACTTCCTCCTTTCTCTTTCCCTATCAAATTCTTCTTTTGCAAATGCTCTCTGTTCCCTAGTCTGCTCAAGATTGATTTTTGCCAGCTCAAGTGCCAACGCCACTGATTCACCTTGAGACAACCCTGCTGCACTAGACTGACTATTTTGCTCCATTGATATATCATCTTCCTCCTGTGAGAACATAGTAGTTTTTGGCCTAGCTCCCATAAAGGGAGGAGTCTGATGTGCTATCTCTTCTTCTCGAAGTTTGTCAGTAATCAGTGAATGCAGTTGCACAGCTGTGAGAGTGCGTTCATAATTAATGCCAATGGAACGAGCAATTTGCCAGCAACGCTGTAGGGACAATTTAGGTAGGTTATACAAAGTATATGCTGACACCAGACGTCTGACTCGTCTAGGTGGCATACCAAAATGTACAAGTTATTCACTATGCACAGTACGATTGCAGAATACCCCAACGTAACACGTTTATTTGCAGAACACGCTTAGCTATGCACAGTACGATTGCAGAATACCCCAGCGTAACACGTTTATTTGCAGAACACGCTTAGCTATGCACAGTACGATTGCAGAATACGTATACAAGGTGGATACGCAATAGCAAAGCAGACTGCAAGATTCTTCACACCGAACAGGCTAGTAGCAACTGACACGCAAACTTTGTAAAGCAATGCCAGACAGCCAACTACACACTGTTCTACAAGATTGACTGTAGCGAAGCAAGCACACCGAACAAGCTAGTAGCGAGCTGTTGAACGATCACACAATAGCAAGGCTGATCATAGCAAAGTAACTGACACGCAAAGTTTGTAAAGCGTTGGCAAAGCTAATGCAATGCCAGACAGCAAGCTGCACAATATTCCTGCTACCAGCTTCACCTCTAAGTCCAGCTCCAGCTCCCGGACAGGACCCATATTACAACCCAAGATTCCAAATGGTCTGTTATCCTGGGTGTAAAGGGAGCAAAATAAACACAGCAGAAAAGTTTTGACTTATATTATCCTTTACCAATTTAGAACAGCAATATTTACACTATATACACTATGTACAGTGATAGGTATTAGTGCACTCCACGGTAAGCAAGGAAAAATAGAAGCCACAAAAGAGCAGACCGTGCTTCAACCAGCTCTAGAATGGGAATGACAAGGGCAGACAGGAGAGTGGTACCCACATAACCTCTGCAATTGCCAAAACCATCTACTTATTGGCTGGAACCTGGTTACTAGGTGAACGACGGGGCCCCATCGTCAACTCTCAGTCACCTGGTTTGCTGGTTGGGGGAGATAGCCTGTAAATGAGGGTGTGTACATGCACTGAATAAAGGTTACGTACTCTTTGCATGCCACAGTATGATACACATTAACCTCCAGTCAAATTGGTGAGTGATATTAAGATACATTCTCCTTCTGTTATGTAAATGTGTGTATATATATATATATATAATCATTTATTAATTTTAATATACAGTCCACCAATTTTTATATGTACCAGAATTCCTGGTGTGTATGTACATTTCATTTGTAATTATAGGTCTACAGCAACTTGTGGACATGACAGTTGTAGGTATTGAAGGGGGACATTTTTTTGACCTAGGTGTCCCAAATTCCTACTTGTCTATGTAACTTTGATAAATAATAATTATCTTTGTTATCATTTACTGGTATGTACATTATGAGTTACATCCAGAAAAATGTAATTTTCCACACCAACTGTCATACTCCCGAGGTACCAGGCGAGTACCTATGGTCAAAATGCCAATCTTTATGGTACCGTTTGAAAGAGTAGCTATTGACATCGTTGGTCCTTTATGACCATTTTCATCTGGGGGACATAGATATATATTAACATTAGTTGATTATGCTTCAAGTTTCCCTGAAGCCGTACCCTTAAAGACCATAACTACTACAGAGGTGGCTGAAGCCCTTTTGTCCATCTTCTCCAGAGTGGGCATCCCTAGAGAAATTTTGTCTGACCGTGGGACACAATTCACATCTGACTTGATGCAACATCTCTACCAACTTCTGGGAGTGAAGCCTCTCTTCACAACACCCTATCATCCCAGCTGTAATGGGAGGATTGAGTGCCAGCATTCGGTTCTCAAGTCCATTTTAAGGAAACTTTGCTCCCTTAAACCTAAGGAGTGGCATCGTTACCTACCCTGTGCTTTGTTTGCCATGAGGGAAGTTCCCAGTGACTCCTTGGGGTTTTCACCCTTTGAACTTCTCTATGGTAGACAGGCCAGAGGTCCATTGTCCATCCTTCATGACTTGTGGACTAATGAGGACGTGAATGCTGAGGTTCAGTCTTCTTATCAGTTTCTCCTTGACCTTAGATCCAAACTTGAGGAGACCTCTGACACAGTTTCGAAAAACTTAAGCTTTTCAATGGACCAGTACAAAACCTATTTTGATTCCAAAAGTCAGAGGAGAAGTTTTAAAGTAGGAGATGAAGTTCTGGTACTTTTGCCTATCAAGTCAAATAAATTATTAGTAGCATGGAAAGGTCCATATAAAGTATTAAAAATTTGTGGGAAAGTTGACTACCTCATAGAAGTCAAGGGGAAACCTAAGCTTTATCATATCAACATCCTTAAGAAATATTACCGAAGAAATTCGGTTAACTGCCTGAATAACTTTGATTTAGTTTTTCCACACGAACTTGATAAGACAACTGAGGAGTGTAAGGTGTGCGTAATTGACACCTCTAATGTAGACTATGACAGAGAACTACATGACTTGGTGACTCTTGACCACTCGGGTGCAACAAACATTAATATTAATGAGTCTTTGGATGACCATAAGAAACATGAACTACTTCAATGTGTGAGTAACTTCTCAGACGTCTTTACTGATATTCCAGGTGTTACCTCCACGGTAGTCCATAAGATCGACTTAGTCACGGACAATCCTATCAAACGGAAATTATACCTAGTTCCAGTTCACCTTAGGGATGCATTTGACCGAGAGGTAGACAAATTATTAAAACTAAAGATCATTGAACCTTCAGTATCTGCATATTGTTCACCAGTAGTCATGGTTAAGAAGAAGGATAATTCACATAGACTTGCTATTGACTTCAGAGGCCTTAATTCTATAACTCGGTGGGATGCTGAGCCTATGCCCTTAATAGATAGCGATCTACACAAATTTTATGACTCTTCCTTCTTTTCAGAAATTGATATTGCACAGGCTTATTATCAAGTAATGTTAGATCCTTCTTCTAAGCAGTACACCACTTTTCCTACCCACCAAGGACTGATGCAATATAGAACTATGCCCTTCGGTTTGGTACCTGCCTGTGCTACCTACGTGAGACTGATGAGAAAGGTCTTGGATAATATGCCAAATGTTTCAGTTTATTTTGATAACATTTACGTAATGACATCGACGTGGAGCAAGCATATCCAAACATTAACATCAGTTTTTCGTAGGTTACGCTCACATGGCCTCACTGCCAAGCCAAAAAAAAATGCTTCCTTGGGTATAACAAGATTAGATATCTCGGACTGATCCTTTCTAATAACACTTTGCAGCCTCTCCCCAGTAAGATCGAAGCTTTATTAGAGTTTAAATTCCCCAAAACCAAGAAGCTCATGTGTAGCTTTCTTGATTCTGTAAATTTTTATGCACAGTTTATCCCGAACCTTACTGATCTTACAGGCATCTTATCCAACTTCCTTAAAAAGTCTGTGAAGGAACCTCTTGAACTTTCTGACGTAGCTCAAGAAAAGTTTAATGAGATTAAGAATATCTTCTCAAAAGACCCTATACTTAAGATCCCAGATATTAACAAAACATTGTTTAAGAACTGATGCCTCCAATACTGGCTTAGGTGCGGTGTTACTACAATACCATGATGGTACTCCCTTCCCTGTATGCTTCCTAAGCCGGAAACTCCTTCCTGCAGAAACGAGATACTCCACCACAGAAAAGGAATGTTTGGCCCTTGTGTGGGGTATCTCCAAGCTTAAATTTTATTTACTAGGAAAAGAATTCATTTTAGAGATGGATCACAAACCTTTGATATACCTAGAAACTTTTAAGAGAACCAACAGTCGCCTCTTGAGGTGGACATGGCACTCCAAGCTTTTAAGTTTCATATTGTATATATCAATGGTTCATCCAGTTATTTCTCTGACTGGTTAAGTCATGACAGTCAGTTGAAGATTTAGTGTCTTACGCGACTTTCACATTTTAGAACTTTTTCCTCGCCTATTCTTCTTATACTTCTTGACTATAAGTCTTGGTATGGGGGAGTGTGAGGGAAAAGTTCAACAGATAGAAATATTGAGCGAGTATATGGTAACAATAATTTGATTGCCGGCTGCTTGTTAAGGTAGGGTCAGTCTCGCTCCTGCTATCCCCTCCCTCCCCCCCTTTTTCTCCACCCCAAAAGGTGACGTGTGGTACTCCAACCAAACAGTAATCACTCGACTCACAGCTCCCAGCACAACTGTAAGTAAAAGCCTCTGCTCCTATTCTAGTGGATATTGGTTGAAAGCTTCACTTTTGACCAATATTAAACTTGGTCGTTTCAGTTTTAAGCTCCCCATGAGACTTTTCGATAGTCACCACCTTTTTTAAGTATCTTGCACTTATCATGGAGAGTGATTTCTTAAGCAGTGGGTAACCTGTCTCTCTTTCCAGCTTGGAATGACAGATCGGGTCACCTACCAACCAACGAGAAGTGTTGAAGGAGACGGACTGAAACAGTCCATGAGATGTCATTCATAATCTACCTACCTGATTACTTACAGTCAACTGCAGATGACTACCCCTCATCTTCGCAGTGGTAAAGAACCTGTCTTCCTGTCATCTGGACTGACTATTCAAGGCTATAGACTCTGTGAAGAACTAGTTGTTGGGTTGTCACCAACACCTGTGACCCCCCACATCATCATCAATGACTACAATTTCTACAAGACGGTGTCAACATCAACCAGACACCCCAGTTTACTTGTACATATTAGCCATGAATTCAAATGGCAATTTTTCATTTCATTTTTCATTTTTCTTTCAAGTAGGATACACCTTCATTTTTTAATGTTTTATCTTTGCATTACTAAATAATAAAGTGTTTATCTTTGTGAATTATTATTTCTTTTACTATTCATTAATTTTCCTGAGGAGGAGCCAGCCTTGGTAATACTGTCTGAAGTTGTTACAGGGCTGAGTAAGCCTTCACATATGGCATACAAAGATCCCAACATGTCATGGATAAACAGCTGGATAGGGTGGCCCTTACACCCACCCAACACACACACACACACACTCGGGTTGGCGAAGGTGGTTGGAAGGTACTTCTTAGTTGATAGATTTACCCTTCAGGGAAGAAGTAGATAGTTTATACTGTTAGTACACTAATATTAGAACTATTTAGGCAACTGTAGATAATAATAATGTAGACCTAAGACCTTAACATAGGTAGTAATAGGCCGATAATGTAGGCAAACATTAGGTTATGTTAGCCAGGGAGAACTGGCAGCCCAAGTTTGAGTACTGGGGCATGGGATTGAGACTGCAGTGCCCTTTCTTCTAAGACTAGACTAGTGCCGTGATCAGCAGGCAGTGCCCCCACGTGTCTTCACATACTAGACCTGGGGAAATCTGGTGGAGGCACCTCGACGTACGGTAGATGACCTCCTCCATCAGGCCCATACAGTAAGACGAGACCTCCCTTTTTCTTAGGATTCTGGCCAGCTTCTGGGGGAAATTGCGAGTGAGTTGAACTGTTGGCCTTTGTGCAGGTGGCAGTTCATAACCAGTATGTACTGGCATCACGCCTTCAGGCTTAGAAGCTAGTGTCCATTTCTGTATAGTTATACTAGGGGATACACACCCCTTTGGAAATAGAAATTTCTGAGGTACAGGCAGGTCACTAATATCGACTGAATATTGCAAGAATTAAGGCTCCTCTTTGCACGTGGTTCTGAAGGGAAGTCCACAGGGACTAAAGCTTAGGGAGGTTGAAGACTGGGACACATTCTCCAACACCAAGTAAGTTAGTCCTTTATATGTGCATGCAAGCGAGATTTCTTGCAACATCAGTCATTTATGAAAATCTGTCCTGTAAGAAATTTGTGAGGCTGAGGTACCGACCTCAGGGCTCAGTGTCAACAGAGCTTGTCAGGGTAGACAACTCACATCTGGAGTTTATCTGGAGAGAGTTCCGGGGGTCAACGCCCCCGCGGCCCGGTCTGTGACCAGGCCTCCTTAGGTCAGTGTCCCAGGATGCGACCCACACCAGTCGACTAACACCCAGGTACCCATTTTACTGATGGGGAACATAGACAACAGGTGGAAAGAAACACGTCCAATGTTTCTACTCTGGCTGGGAATCGAACCCAGGCCCTCACCGTGTGAAGCGAGAGCGTTAACCACCAGGCCACCAGAGCCCATGGAGGCAGTCCAGACAAATTTTCACAGGGGTTTTAGGCGCCCTTATCAAACACAAAAAAAATAAATATAAAACAGGAACGTACACTGGTAAGCTGTCCTAATATACAAGTACAGTTAGAAATAGAAATACAAATAGCCAGATCTTCACTTTAAGGAGGTTATTAGTAGAATATTCAAAGGGTTGCTAGTAGAATTACAGTAAATCAACCATTCAAATCACATTATGAAGCTCTGTGTAGTCTACAGTAAATCAAACAAACGGGCTTCCACATGGATTACTTGCCATTTTTGTGAAAATTGGTGTCACGCCCCTTGTGCAGATATCCAAGAACTATCTACAAGCAGTATTAAATCAGGGAAGGGTTTTTGTGTATGCCCAAATGAGATAAATCTGTGGACTAAAATCACATTGGTATTAAAAGAGGATAACATCAAAGCTGCCTTCATAGAAAACCTGGAAGCATTCTATAACAGATTAGAAAATAAAAAGTCTGGGCTGGATGGTATCGCCCTTGGTGCTGGACATGTAGTCAGAAACTGTAAGGCTGGAGGTGCTGCCCCGGTAGTCAGTAAATGTGGGGCTGGAAGTGCTGTCCTGGTAGACAGTAATGGTGAGGCTGGAGGTGCTGCCCTGGTAGTCAGTAAATGTGGGGCTGGAAGTGCTGTCCTGGTTAGTTTAATATGTTTATTATGCACCCCATACCCATCCAGTGGGCGGTAGTCAAAAGATTACAGAGGTACATAATGGGTCCAGGGACTGGGCCTCAAAGTTTTGATAGCTGAGCAAGTTACAGAGGTAATGAATTCACAATTTACAAAGGTAATGAACTCACAATTTACAAAGGTAATGAACTCCAGGTAGGTCTAGTCACAATCATGACAAGTTACAAAGGTATTTACAGATTACAGAGGTACACAATGGGTCCAGGGACCGGGCTCCAAAGTTTTGATGGCTGAACTAGGTACAAGGTAATGAACTCACAAGTTACAAAGGTAATGAACTCACAAGTTACAAAGGTAATGAATACTTTAAGAATGGTTACTTACGTGTATACATGGAAGCAATCATGAACAAATTTTAGAGTAATGAGCAATTCACACTTCCACACCCGGTCACAACTGTAGTGAGTTATTGGTGCAAATGTTGATTGCTGAGTCTCTCTCTCTCTCACACACACACACACACACACATACAAATTCATACACACACACACATAATCACACACACACACACACACACACACACACACACACACACACACACACACACACACACACACACACACACACACACACACAAACTCATACACACACATGCACACACACTCATACACACACACACACACTCATACACACACACACACTCAAACTCACACACACACACACACACACACACACTCACACTCATACACAGACACACACACACACACACACACACACACACACACACGCACACACACATACACAAACTCATACACACACACGCACACACACTCATACACACACACACACACTCAAACTCACACACACACACACACACACACACACACACACACACACACACACACATACACAAACTCATACACACACACGCACACACACTCATACACACACACACACACTCATACACACACACACACTCAAACTCACACATACACACACACACACACACACACACACACACACACACACACACACACACACACACACACACACACACATACACAAACTCATACACACACACGCACACACACTCATACACACACACACACTCATACACATACACACACACACACACACACACACACACACACACACACACACACACTCACACACTCATACACATACACACACACACACACACACACACACACACACACACACACACACACACTCACACACTCATACACATACACACACACACACACACACACACACACACACACACACACACACACACACACACACACACACACACACACACATGCACACATGTGGTAATGCTTTATTTACAGCTAGCAAAGTCAGGGTATTTCTCCAGAATAGTCTGCAATATACCACTGTGGATAAAATACTTTGCCATTTCTTGAACACTTCTGAGTGAGTTGTTTCTAAATTCATTAATTTTGTCACACTCCAGTACATAATGACGCAGGGTGTGACAATAGTCCATCTGGCAAAGTTTACATTTCGTTTGGTCTACATCTGGTGGTGGTGATTTAACCTGCCAAAGATGCTGTCCTGGTAGACAGTAATGGTGAGGCTGGAGGTGCTGTCCTGGGTGACAGTAATTCAATTCAATTCAAGTTTATTCTCTATTAGGGTTACAATGTGGGGTTTACAGGTTTTGGGTATTGTGTGGTTTATATGTTATAAAATACTAATTACAGAGGGGGCCACTAGGACACCTAGCATGGCTAGGCATTTCGAGCAGACTTAGATTAATTCTTAACATTAAGTCCTTACAGATTATGGTATTAAGGCTAAGTGACTACATCATAATTTGTGAGTTTACCAATGTGAATGCTTTTGTTTTGGCACAATACAAAGTGTCTATATTGGAGTAACATAGGCAAACTTATGACTAGTTAGGATTTATTATTTTAAGATTAAGATTAGTATTTCTGGGTTTATAGTCAGTGGGTGAGTTTAGTTTAATATGTTTATTATGCACCCCATACCCATCCTGTGGGCGGTAGTCAAAAGATTACAGAGGTACATAATTGGTCCAGGGACTGGACTCCAAAGTTTTGATAGCTGAGCAAGTTACAGAGGTAATGAACTCACAATTTACAAAGGTAATGAACTCACAATTTACAAAGGTAATGAACTCACAATTTACAAAGGTAATGAACTCCAGGTAAGTCTGGTCACAATCATGACAAGTTACAAAGGTATTTACAGATTACAGAGGTACGTTATGGGTCCAGGGACTGGGCCCCCAAAGTTTTGATAGCTGAACTAGGTACAAAGGTAATGAGCTCACAAGTTACAAAGGTAATGAATTCTGTAGAATGGTTACTTACGTTTATACTTTGGCTACAATCATGAACAAATTATAGAGTAATGAGCAATTCACACTTCCACACCCGGTCACAACTGTAATGAGTTATTGGTGCAAATATTGATTGTTGAGTCACACACACCACACACACACACACACACACACACACACACACACACACACACACACACACACACACACACACTTTAGTTTAATATCTTTATGCACCCCATACCCATCCTGTGGGCTGTAGTCAAAAGATTACAAAGGTACATAATGGGTCCAGTGACTGGACCCCAAAGTTATGATAGCTGAACTAGTTACAAAGGTAATGAACTCCAGGTAGATCTGGTCAGTGGGTGAGTGAGTGTAATTGTGAACCACCAGGTGGTTATCCTGTAGTTAGTTGTCGAGGTGGATCAGGGCGATAAGATGTTTTCTAACTGTAGTTTTGAAAGTGATGAATGCAGTTCTAGAGTTTTCAGGTAGGGTGTTTCAGATTTTAGGTCTTTTGAAATATATTGAATTTTTGTGAAGGTTTAGTCGAACACGGGGAATGTCATAGAGATGTTTGTGTCTGGTGTTATGCCTGTGGATCCTGTCACAACTATCAAGAAAGCGTTTTAGGTCAAGGTTAATATTGGAATTTAAGACCCTGTAGATATAGATTGCACAGTACTAAGAGTGGATGTTGTGAACAGGGAGTAAGTTTAGATCTATGAAGAGTGGGGGGATGTGTTGCCAGGGATGGGATTTAGTGATTATTCTTACTGCGGCTTTTTGTTGGGTTATTATTAGTTTTAGGTGTGTTGCTGCAGTTGAACCCCAAGCACAGATAGCATAGGTGAGGTATGGATATATAAGTGAATGGTATAGTGTGAGAATGGCAGTTTGCGGTACGTAGTATCGTATCTTGGAGAGGATCCCCACCGTTTTGGATACTTTTCTTGTTATGTGTTGGATATGGGTGCTGAAATTTATGTTGTTGTCGAGGTATAGGCCAAGGAATTTGCCCTCATTATGTCTGGCAATTAGAGTGTTGTCGATCTTAATAATAAGTTGTGCAACACCTGCTCTGCTACCAAACATAATATAGTAGGTTTTGCCAGTGTTAAGTGTAAGTTTATTGGCTGTCATCCATGTCTATATTTTGAGCAGCTCCTCGTTAACAATGGTGTTGAGGATGGCAAGATAGGGTGGGAGATGACGTAAGTCGTGTCGTCAGCAAAGAGAATGGGTTTCAGGTGTTGGGATATGTTTGGAAGATCATTGATGTAAATGAGGAAGAGCAGGGGTCCAAGGACACTTCCCTGAGGAACTCCAGTATCAAATGGCCGTATTGATGGGGCTGTGTCTTTAATGGTGACATACTGATACCTATTAGAAAGGTAGGATTCAAATATGCAAGCGCATGGCCTCTTATACCACAGTGGCCAAGTTTGTGGAGTAGGATGCCGTGGTCTACTGTGTCACACGCTTTTCATAGGTCAATAAAAATTCCTAGCGGATATTCCTTATTTTCCAATGCTGTGTAAAGCACGTCTAGCATTTTTATAATTGCATCATTAGTGCTTTTATTTTTCCTGAATCCAAATTGGCAGGGGTTGAGTATGTTTTTTGACGTTATAAATGAATATAGTCTCCTGTGCACGAGTTTTTCGAAGATTTTGGATAGCAATGGTAAGTTTGATATTGTTCTACAGTTGTTTACGTCTGGAGGTGCTGTCGAGGTAGTCAGTAAATGTACGCATAAAGGAATTCATATAAATGACCTCGAGGGAGACAGGAGCTGTAGTGGGGAAACAAATGTAGTCAAGGACAAGATAAAACCAGTATTACAAACTAGTAATACCACAAGAGATAGCAAACAAGGGGAATCCACTAGCAATAGTGAGGATATATTACCAGAAACAACTGGTGAGAGCTCCAGGGTTAGTACTAGTGAGGATAGGAATGAGACAGGTAAACATGCACCAACAGGGAATACAGTCACAGAAACCCAAGGCAAACGAAAGCCAAGCCTGTGCACATACTATGCACTTGGTATCTGCAGGCATGGGAAATCTGGAAAAACAGATGGGACGTGCAACTTTGACCACCCTAGAAAATGCCGTGCCCACATGACAACAGGAAAATGCAAACTCCCTTCCTGTAAGCTTATTCACCCTGAAATGTGTCTTTTTTCAGTACAGGAAAGACTGTGCTATAACTTAAATTGCCAGGCACACCATCTAAAGGGGACAAAAAGATACAAAACATCCAGGCAATGGGAAAACCTGGGTAACCACAGATACTCAAGAGGGAGAGGTTTTTTAGTGCCAGGAAGGAGAAAAACTGGCAGGAAATGGCAGAAATCGTACGCCAAATCCACTCATTTCTGGAGTGGAACCACAGTCGATGGCCTCCACTCCAAACCAACAGATACAGATACTAGTGCCAGAAAAAAAGTCACCTTCCCCCAGTACCACCAATACCACCAGTCCGATGACATTCTTCTTTGCAAATATACAGGGTCTAAAGCCAGCAACGAACAACAAAATACCTTTCATCCATGGACTGCTTCCAGAAGCAAATGCAATGTTCAAGGCTTTCACAGAGACCCACATAAAGGATAACTTAGACAACGAAATATGGATCCCAGGTTATAACCTATACAGATGCGACAGAATTAACAGGCAAAAGGGGGGGGGAAAGTCTGCCTGTATATCACAGAGTCACTTGTTTGCACAAAACTGCTTAATGCCTCAAATGACGTAGTGGAAGTTTTAGCAGTAAAGATCGAGAACCAAAACCTAGTCATTGTGGTAGTCTACAAGCCTACGGATGCAAGGTCTCAGCAATTCCAGGAACAGCTGTCAAAAATTGACCACTATCTGGAAAATCTGCCAGCTCCTGCCCCCAACATCTTGCTCCTGGGGGATTTCAACTTGAAGCATCTAAAATGGAGGAATATAGCAAACAATATTGCAGTCATAACACCAGGAGGCAGCTGCGACGAGAACTCACACACACAAGAGCTTTTAAATCTCTGCACAAAATTCAATTTAAACCAGCAAATAATAGAGCCTACTAGACTGGAGAATACACTAGACCTCATCCTCACTAACAATGATGATCTGATACGAAATGTCACCATATCAAAAACAATATACTCAAATCACTACATAATCGAGGTTCAGACATGTATGCGTGGAGCCTTCTCCAAATTCAACTTCAATGACAAGAACATAAAGTGGGACCAAGTAAACCAAGTCGTAAACGATATAAGCTGGGAAGATAGATTAAGCAACACAGACCCCAACTTATGCCTAGAACAGATTAACTCAGTGGCACTCGATGTATGCTCAAGGCTTATTCCTTTAAGAAAAAGGAGGAGTAGATGTAAAATAGAAAAAGACAGGCGCTCCCTTTACAGGCAATGGAAAAGAAAAACAGAGCGGCTAAAAGAGACCAATATATCTGAAATGCGTAGAGAGTCACTGGTCAGAGAAATAGCAAACATCGAACTTAAGCTAAGGGAATCTTATAGGATTCAGGAATCGCGGGAAGAACTAAAAGCCATAAATGACATCGAAAGAAACCCAAAGCATTTCTTTTCTTATGCCAAATCAAAGTCGAGAACAACATCCAGTATTGGGCCTCTACTTAAACAAGATGGGTCCTACACAAATTACAGCAAGGATAAGAGTGAGCTACTCAAGTCCCAGTATGACTCACTTTTTAGCAAGCCGCTAACCAGACTGAAAGTCGAAGATCAAAATGAATTTCTTATGAGAGAGCCACAGAATTTGGTTAACACAAGCCTATCTGACATTATCCTAACGTCAAATGACTTCGAACAGCTGATAAATGACATACCCATGTACTCTGCCCCAGGGCCAGACTCATAGAACTCCGTGATGATCAAGAACTGCAAGAAACCCCTATCACGAGCTTTTACCATCCTATGGAGAGGGAGCATGGACACGGGAGTCGTCCCACAGTTACTGAAAACAACAGACATAGCCCCACTCCACAAAGGGGGCAGTAAAGCAATAGCAAAGAACTACAGGCCGACAGCACTAACATCCCATATCATAAAAATCTTTGAAAGGGTCCTAAGAAGCAAGATTGCCACCCATCTAAATACACATCAATTACACAACCCAGGGCAACATGGGTTTAGAGCAGGTCGCTCCTGTCTGTCTCAGCTACTGGATCACTACGACAAGGTCCTAGATGCACTAGAAGACAAAAAGAATACAGATGTAATATATACAGACTTTGCAAAAGCCTTTGACAAGTGTGACCATGGCGTAATAGCGCACAAAATGCGTGCTAAAGGAATAACAGGAAAAGTTGGTAGATGGATCTATAATTTCCTCACAAACAGAACACAAAGAGTAGTAGTCAATAGAGTAAAGTCTGAGGTGGCTACGGTGAAAAACTCTGTTCCACAAGGCACAGTACTCGCTCCCATCTTGTTTCTCATCCTCATATCTGACATAGACAAGGATGTCAGCCACAGCACCGTGTCTTCCTTTGCAGATGACACCCGAATCTGCATGACAGTGTCTTCCATTGCAGACACTGCAAGGCTCCAGGCGGACATCAACCAAATCTTTCAGTGGGCTGCGGAAAACAATTTGAAATTCAACGATGAGAAATTTCACTTACTCCGATATGGTAAACATGAGGAAATTAAAACTTCATCAGAGTACAAAACAAATTCTGGCCACAAAATAGAGCAAAAAACCAACGTCAAAGACCTGGGAGAGATCATGTCGGAGGATCTCACTTTCAAGGACCATAACATTGTATCAATTGCATCTGCTAGAAAAATGACAGAATAGAAAATGAGAACCTTCAAAACTAGGGATGCCAAGCCCATGATGACACTTTTCAGGTCGCTTGATCTATCTAGGCTGGAATATTGCTGCACATTAATAGCACCTTTCAAGGCAGGTGAAATTGCTGACCTAGAAAATGTACAGAGAACCTTCACAGCACGCATAACGAAGATAAAACACCTCAATTACTGGGAGCGCTTGAAGTTCCTGAACCTGGAATGCAGGCGGGAGAGATACATGATTATTTACACCTGGAAAATCCTAGAGGGACTATTAACGAACTTGCACACAAAAATCAATCACAACGAAAACAAAAGACTCGGCAGACGATGCACCATCCCCCCAATGAAAATCAGGGGTGTCACTAGCACGTTAAGAGACAATACAATAAGTGTCAGGGGCCCGAGACTGTTCAACTGCCTCCCAGCATACATAAGGGGGATTAAGAATAGACCCCTGGCTGTCTTCAAGCAGGCACTGCACAAGTACCTAAAGTCGGTAGCTGACTAGCCGGGCTGTGGCTCGTACATTGGATTGCGTGCAGCCAGCAGTAACAGCCTGGTTGATCAGGCTCTGATCCACCAGGAGGCCTAGTCACAGACCTGGCCGTGGGGGCATTGACCCCCGGAACTCTCTCCAGGTAAACTCCAGGTAAACATACAGCACATAAAAACAAACCATACCACGGGCGGGATTTGAACCCGCGGTCAGAGAGTCTCAGAACTCCAGACCGTTGCGTTAGCTACTAGACCAGCTAGCCACAATAAGATTCGTCCAACTAGGTATATTTCTACTCCCTAGGAAGGTTAGCATAGGCACCACTGTGACCACAAATGCAAGTTTTTACAGACGAATCTCCAGCTAGTGTGGCCGTGACGAACTCTAGCTCAAGTCCCCTCAATGCCGTCAACATGACTCACGAAATCGTAATGACACGATTGCAAACAAACCATGCCACGGGCAGGATTTGAACCCGCGATCAGACAGTCTCAGAACTCCAGACTGTCGTGTTAGCCACTAGACCAGCTAGCCACAATAAGATTCGTCCAACACACAATCAAAACTTATTGGAAAGTAACTGCCTTTATTACACAGCACCACAAGTCAGCACTATCCTGAACACTGCTCAAAGTCTATCAGTTCTTAACTACAACATCAGGTCCTTAAGCAAACACTATGATGACCTCCTGGCACTCCTTGAGTCACTAAAGACACCCTTCTCTTGCATTATTCTTACTGAGACCTGGCTTAAGCAGGACACAATTGATATCTACCCACTACCAGGATACACAGCAATCCACAACTGCAGACCATACCAAGTTAGGGGTGGTACTGCAATCTATTACTCTAACCAACTATCTTGTTTTAGCACTAATTGCTTTAGTGATGAATATGGGGAATACATTTTTGCTAATTTTACTGTAAAAAACTCAAGACGCCTATAACATTCGGTGCCATGTACCGGATACCCCACACAAACATCCCAAACTTCAGTGAGAATCTTAAGTCACTAATAACAAACAGACAAATGAACAAGCACCACCTTCTCTTAGCTGGAGACTTCAATATCAACCTTGGCCTACCAGACTGTAACTGATTTCATCAACAAAATGAACAATGCACTTCTCATACCAACAATAACTAAACCAACCAGGCTGACTGAGACAAATGCAACCATAACAGACCACATATGGACCAATATACTAGCCCCCCTTAAATTAGGGATAATCACAGACAGCACTGCTGACCACTACCCAACCTTCCTCTTAACAAACATTAGTAAGCCACCACTCAAATACAACAAGGTTTCACTTAGACTCCATGACGAGGCCTCAATAAGGAATTTCACAGCAGACCTAGAGACTGTTGACTGGCCTACAGAATTCTCCAATGCCAGTGGTATTGACGATTGGACAGACATTTTTCTTAACAAAATACTTAGACTATACAACAAACATTGTCCTATAAAAACGAAACAGATCACGAATAAATGGCTCGGTTGCCCATGGCTAGCCAGCAGCATTCTGAAATCCATTGATAAGAAACACCAATATGAAAAGCAATATAGACGGGGCTTAATACACAAAGATATTCTTAAACAATATTCAACAGTTCTCACCAAATTAATAAAGAAAGCCAAACAACTGTACTTCCCCAGCAGATTCACTGACACAAGAGGAGATATAAAAAAGACCTGGAAAACACTGTCCCAGATTCTGGGGACCCACAAACTGAAAAAAAAACAAGAATATTGTTCTAACTAAACCTGATGAAACACCACTGCATCCCTCTGATACAGCTAACAAGATAAACGACTTCTTCTCAAACATATGATCTAATCTCGCCAGTAAAATCCCACGTACCAATGCCCGTGCCGGGGGTTACCTAGATGGGAATTTCCCAAATTCCTTCTGTCTTGTACCAACTGACCCCACGGAAGTCACCGCGATCATAAAGTCACTTAAAAATAACTCAGGGAATCTGTCTCACATCCCACTATTATTGTACAAGCAAGCAGCCCATGTCCTTTCACATGCTATTATATTACTTTTTAACAAGTCACTACAAACTAGCACTTTCCCGACACTACTCAAGACAGCAAGGGTTACACCAATACATAAAGGTGGTGACCCTACAGACGTAAACAACTATAGGCCAATATCAAACTTACCATTGCTATCCAAAATCATCGAGAAACTCGTGCACAGGAGACTATATTTATTTATAATGTCACAAAACATACTCAACCCCTGCCAATTTGGATTCAGGAAAAATAAAAGCACTAATGGTGCAATTATAAAAATGCTAGACCTGCTTTACACAGCATTGAAAAATATGGAATATCCGCTAGGAATTTTTATTGACCTAAGAAAAGCGTTTGGCACAGTAGACCATGGCATCCTACTCCACAAAATTGACCACTATGGTATAAGAGGCCATGCGTTTGCATATTTTAAATCCTACCTTTCTGATAGGTATCAGTATGTCACCATTAAGGACACAGCCTCATCAATACAGCCACTTGATACTGGAGTTCCGCAGGGAAGTGTCCTTGGACCCCTGCTCTTCCTCATTTACATCAATGATCTTCCAAACATACAAACACCTGGAAACCATTCTCTTTGCTGACGACACGACTTATGTCATCTCCCACCCTAATCTTGCCACCCTCAACACCATTGTTAACGAGGAGTTGCTCAAAATATCGACTTGGATGACAGCCAATAAACTTACACTTAACACTGGCAAAGCCTACTATATTATGTTTGGTAGCAGAGCAGGTGTTGCGCAACTTAACACTGAGATCGACAACACTCTAATTGCCAGACATAATGAGGGCAAATTCCTTGGCCTATACCTCGACAACAACATAAATTTCAGCACCCATATCCAACACATAACAAAAAAAGTATCCAAAACGGTGGGGATCCTCTCCAAGATACGATACTACGTACTGCAAACTGCCCTTCTCACACTATACCATTCACTTATATATCCAAACCTCACCTATGCTATCTGTGCTTGGGGTTCAACTGCAGCAACACATCTAAAGCCAATAATAACCCAACAAAAAGCATCAGTAAGAATAATCACTAAATCCCATCCCTGGCAACACATCCCCCCCCCCACTCTTCATAGATCTAAACTTACTCCCTGTTCAGAACATCCACACTTACTACTGTGCAATCTATATCTACAGGACCTTAAATTCCAATATTAACCTTGACCTAAAACGCTTTCATGATAGTTGTGACAGGATCCACAGGCACAACACCAGACACAAACATCTCTATGACATTCCCCGTGTTCGACTAAACCTTTACAAAAACTCAATGTACTATTTCAAAGGACCTAAAATCTGGAACACCCTACCTGAAAACTCTAGAACTGCAGACACATTCATCACTTTCAAAACTACAGTTAGAAAACATCTTATCTCCCTGATCCACCCCGACAACTAACTACATGATAACCACCTGGTGGTTCACAATTACACTCACTCACCCACTGACTATAAACCCAGAAATACTAATCTTAATCTTAAAATAATAAATCCTAACTAGTCATAAGTTTGCCTATGATACTCCAATATAGACACCTTGTATTGTGCCAAAACAAAAGCATTCACATTGCTAAACTCACAAATTATGATGTAGTCACTTAGCCTTAATACCATAATCTGTAAGGACTTAATGTTAAGAATTAATCTAAGTCTGCTCGAAATGCCTAGCCATGCTAGGTGTAAGATAAGATAAGATTTTGTTCGGATTTTTAACCCCGGAGGGTTAGCCACCCAGGATAACCCAAGAAAGTCAGTGCGTCATCGAGGACTGTCTTAACTTATTTCCACTGGGGTCCTCAACCTTGTCCCCCAGGATGCGACCCACACCAGTCGACTAACACCCAGGTACCTATTTGCTGCTAGGTGAACAGGACAATAGGTGTAAGGAAACGTGTAGAAATGTTTCCACCCGCCGGGAATCGAACCCGGGCCCACCGTGTGTGAAGCGGGAGCTTTAGCCACCAGGCCACCGGGCCTCTGTAATTAGTATTTTATAACATGTAAATCACAAAATACCCATAACCTGTAAACCCCACGTTGTAACCATTATAGAGAATAAACTTGAATTGAATTGATTTGAATTGAACTGAATTGAACTAGGTATATTTCTACACCATAGGAAGGTTAGCACAGGCACCACTGTGACCACAAATGGTTTGTTTGCAATCGTGTCATTACGATTTCGTGAGTCAGTTACATAAAGTCCTATCTCCCTATTTGAAACACAATAGTGCATCATCGTAAAAATAAAATTGTACAATGCATTAACATGAAACAAATGGTGACACTAAGTATGCAATAAGCGTTAATATGACACTGAATAAAACAATAAGCAGGAAGCACCTGCAGCTAAATCTTAGCCTACCATATATGCAAGAAACAGCCCATACTGTCAAATCAAATCGAAGTTTATTCTCTATAAGGATTACAATGCGGGATTTACAGATTTTGGTTATTGTGTGGTTTGCATGTAAGAAAATACTAATTACAGAGGGGGCCACTAGAACACCTAACATGGCTAGGCATTTCGGTCAAACTTAGATTAATTCTTAACCCTAAATTATTACAAATTGTAGAGTAAGTTGACTAAATACTAAGTGACTTAATACTAGTTTGTGAGTTTAGCAATGTGAATGCTTTTGTTTTGGCACAATACATAGTTTCTATATTGGAGTATCACAGGCAAACTTGTGACTAGTTAGGAATCATTATTTTAAGATTAAGATACGTATTTCTGTGTGTTGTGATAGAAACACAGGCCTTATCACTAGGCTTTATTGAACATAGAATCTTCATAGTACTTCTGCAACAACAAAATATAATGACTAGTACATCTAATAACTGCTTCTACAGGGATGGTGATGTCTTGCATATATCAAGAGGAAAGTTATAACTACAGGCCACATATTTAAACTCACCATGTAATCTGCATCACTGATGTATGGATATAGTAGGAGAGAATCACACACCATGTGTTGGTGCCCATGACTCACACCAAACTGTTGTTGTTGTTAAGGGCCCCGAGAGGTGGTGCAGTATTATCCTGCTGCTGCTCCCCACAGGAGCAGTATCACTACAATCTCCCCCTTCTAAAATATCAGCGACAGTAATCTTCCAAACTGTTAGGTGGGCGACGTACACGTCCCGACCTTCGTAGCCTTTGAGCCTCTTCACCACGCATGGTTGACAAATAGGCAGCAGAGAGTTTGCATAAATGGGGAGAAATCAGAGTGGGGAAGCGTCACGAGCGGTGTTCCACAGGGGTCAGTGTTGGGCCCCCTGCTGTTCACAATCTACATAAACGACATAGATGAGGGCATAAAGAGCGACATCGGCAAGTTTGCCGATGACACCAAAATAGGCCGTCGAATTCATTCTGACGAGGACATTCGAGCACTCCAGGAAGATTTGAATAGACTGATGCAGTGGTCGGAGAAGTGGCAGATGCAGTTTAATATAGACAAATGCAAAGTTCTAAATGTTGGACAGGACAATAACCATGCCACATATAAACTAAATAATGTAGATCTTAATATTACGGATTGCGAAAAAGATTTAGGAGTTCTGGTTAGCAGTAATCTGAAACCAAGACAACAGTGCATAAGTGTTCGCAATAAAGCTAATAGAATCCTTGGCTTCATATCAAGAAGCATAAATAATAGGAGTCCTCAGGTTGTTCTTCAACTCTATACATCCTTGGTTAGGCCTCATTTAGATTATGCTGCACAGTTTTGGTCACCGTATTACAGAATGGATATAAATTCTCTGGAAAATGTACAAAGGAGGATGACAAAGTTGATCTCATGTATCAGAAACCTTCCCTATGAGGATAGACTAAGGGCCCTGAATCTGCACTCTCTAGAAAGACGTAGAATTAGGGGGGGTATGATTGAGGTGTATAAATGGAAGACAGGAATAAATAAAGGGGATGTAAATAGTGTGCTGAAAATATCTAGCCTAGACAGGACTCGCAGCAATGGTTTTAAGTTGGAAAAATTCAGATTCAGGAAGGATATAGGAAAGTACTGGTTTGGTAATAGAGTTGTGGATGAGTGGAACAAACTCCCGAGTACAGTTATAGAGGCCAGAACGTTGTGTAGCTTTAAAAATAGGTTGGATAAATACATGAGTGGATGTGGGTGGGTGTGAGTTGGACCTGATAGCTTGTGCTACCAGGTTGGTTGCCGTGTTCCTCCCTTAAGTCAATGTGACCTGACCTGACTAGGTTGGGTGCATTGGCTTAAGCCGATAGGAGACTTGGACCTGCCTCGCATGGGCCAGTAGGCCTTCTGCAGTGTTCCTTCGTTCTTATGTTCTTATGTTCTTATATTTTCCAGCGGGGTTTGACTAACTGCTGGAGCAGAATCCTCTATTTCCATAGGGGTAGTCTCAAGAGGCTTTCCAGGAGAAAACGAAGCATCTTGCACATCTATTGGTGTATCTTGAGATTCTACACTAATGGGGATTTCAACTGGGGCTAAATGTCTTGTAGATACTGTAGTCTCTTCACCATTTTGGTAGCGAATGTGGGCGTAATGTGGATTAGCTTGCAGGAGCTCTACCTCTTCCACTAGAGGATCCGTCTTGTTCATCCTACGGTGACTCTTCAGGAGAACGGGTCCAGGATGACATAACCAAGTGGGCACGGAGGCTCCCGTAGAGGAACGACGTGAATAGTTGAGGAGTCTTTCATGAGGGGTTGCATTAGTAGCTGTGCACAGCAGTGATCTAATAGAGTGAAGAGCATCAGGTAGGACAGTTTGCCAGTGTTGAACAGGTAGGTTGCGCGACTTCAATGTCATTGTAACTGCCTTCCATATAGTACCATTGAACCGCTCCACTTGAGGGTTGTAGCTTGTTGTTCTGTTGCAGGCAATACCTTTGCTAGCCAAAAACTCCTGAAGTTCGTTACTCATGAACGAGGATCCCCTGTCTGAATGGATATAAGCTGGCATACCAAAAATAGAGAACAACTGTGAAAGACAACTAATAACAGTTGAAGCAGTCATATTTGCACAGGGGAACACAAAGGGAAACCTTGAATATTCATCTACTATGTTAAGGAAATACCTATTCTGATTTGTGCTTGGTAGAGGTCCTTTGAAATCTATATTCAGTCTCTCGAAAGGCTGGGTGGATTTTATGAGATGAGTCTTCTCTGGCTGATGAAAGTTTGGCTTGCACTCTGCACATACTCTGCATGCTCTGATCACTTGTCGCACATCTTCCACTGAGTAGGGCATGTTCTTTGATTTGACAAAATGGTACAGGCGTGTAACTCCTGGGTGACACAAAGCCTTGTGGAGAGCTGAGAGTGATTGCAAATCATGAGATGCTGCTCCACAGTGGGACCTAGAGAATGCATCAGGTGAGATGTTCTCTTGACCGGGTCGGTACAGAATATCAAAGTCATAACACGATAGTTCCATCCTCCAGCGTAATATCTTGTCATTCTTTATCCTACTTTTGTGCTTCTTGTCGAACATATACATCACGGACCGTTGGTCAGTCCTTATGGTGAAATGTCTACCAGTTAAATAATGTCTCCAGTGGCGAACTGCTTCTATGATGGCCTGGGCTTCCTTTTCTACAGCAGCATAACATTTCTCTGATCCTTGAAAAGTTCTCGAAAAGAAGGCTACTGGTCGTCCTGCCTGAGATAAGACTGCAGCAATGGCAATGTCAGATGCATCCGTTTCCACTTCGAATGGTAGGGACTCATCAATGGCTTGAACTACTGAGTTTTCAATGTCCTGTTTGAGAGTATGGAAAGCGGCTTCTGCTTCCTTTGTCACAGGAAATGTGGTAGCACTCAATGGGCGGACTTTACTTGAATAGTTGTAGATCCATTGTGAGTAATAAGCAAAGAGACCAAGAGTTCTTCGGAGTGACTTTTTGTCTTGAGGCATTGGAAGTTCCCGTAGAGGTCGTAGTCGTTCAGGGTATGGGAATATTGAACCTCCTTCCACTACATAACCAAGGATGCTAAGCCTTTTAGTTGAAAAAGTGCACTTTTCCTCATTGTAACTGATATTTTTCTTCTTGGCGGCTTCCAAAAACTTATCAAGGTTTGCATCATGTTCCTCCTGGGTCTTGCCACAAATGGTAACATTATCTAAATACGCATAAGTTCCCATGAGTTGCTCTTCCTGAATGAGTGAATCCATAATTCGTTGGAAGCAGGCTACGCCATTGGTGACTCCAAAAGGGACTCTGGTAAACTGATACAGGCCATCACTAGCCTGAAATGCTGTGTATGGTTTATCTTCATTCCTTATAGGGACTTGATGATAGGCACTCTGTAGATCAATTGTGCTAAACACATAGTACTGAGCAATTTTGTTCACTGTATCATCAATTCGAGGTAGAGGGTACCCATCAAGAAGTGTAAATTTGTTGATTGTCTCAGAGTAATCGATAGCCAGTCTCCGTTTCCTATAACCATCTTTAACAACAACAACCTGTGCACGCCAAGGGGAATCACTCGGTTCTATAATACCCTCCTTCAGCAGCCTCTGAGTTTCTTTCTCAATGAACATCCGATCCTCATAAGAATAGCGGCGTGACTTAGCTGATATAGGATGGCAATCCGCGGTAAGATTTGCAAACAGCTTTGGTGGGTCTACCCTTAAAGTGCTAAGTCCACAGACAACAAGAGGAGGCAGTTCACCTCCATATGTTAAGGTGACACTACCATGCAGCTTCTGAAAGTCCTGACCAAGGATAACATCAGAGCACAGTTGTGGCAGAATAGCTAAATGTACATCTTGATAATCCTTTCCATTAACTCTGAGATTTACCTTACAAAACCCTAAGGTCTGAATAGAGAGAGATGTTGATGCCATGGAAACGGTACCTGATGAGTGATGTAGAGTCAAGGAGTGGCGTTTAACTAAGTCAAGGTTGATGAAACTCTCTGAGCTGCTACTATCAATAAGACCATCTACTTCTGTTCCTTTGATGAATACTTTCACAACTGCCTTTGACAGTGAATTTGGAGTAGCCGCAGAAGTCACTGTTGCTAGAGTCGCATGATCACTGGAATGTGTGGAGGCACTAGCTCTTGTTGATGCATTAGCACGACATACTTTAGCAAAGTGACCTTTCTTGTGGCATTTATGACACATTGCTTCACGAGCAGGACACTTTGGACGTGGATGTCTTGAAAAACCACAAAAGAAACACACCGTACCTGCTGCTGCTGTCACTGAAACAGGTTCCACAGTAACTTCATTGCAAGAGTCTTGGTCAGGAATTGCAGCACTTACCACTCGAGAAGGCTGAGTGGCACTGTATACTTCAGAATTCTTCTGGGCTGAATCTAGAGCTCTTGCCTGGTCAAAGGCAGCGGCTAAGTCGAGAGTTTTATTCTCCAATAAACGCTGCCTTATTATTGGTGATTGCAGGCCACTGATAAAAGCAACCCTGATGGACTCTCCACAATACTGAGCAGCTGTCACTGCTTGGAAGTGACAGTCCTTGAAGGTATTCCTCTAAGGACTCATCAGTCTGCTGGCGGCGAGTTGCAAGGCGATAGCGTGCAAAGATTTCATTTGTAGGTTTAATATACTGAGACTTGAGGGTTTTGATAGCATCTTCGTAGGTATTACACTCAGAAATAGCCTCATATATCTTAGGTGACACAAAATTGATGAGCAGACTTAGTTTATCTAGATCTGTTTTAGGAAGGGCTCCCAAGAAGTTTTCGAAAGTCTTAAACCAGTGCTTCCATTCCTGAGCAGCCGTTGATAAGCTGGGGTCACAGTCTAGCCTCTCAGGTTTCAGTAAACGCTCCATGTTGTGATGTAGTCTAGCTCAGGATCACCACCAGGTAGCCCAGGATTCTATGTTCAATAAATTGTTGTGATAGAAACACAGGCCTTATCTCTAGGCTTTATTGAACATAGAATCTTCATAGTACTTCTGCAACAACAAAATATAATGACTAGTACATCTAATAACTGCTTCTACAGGGATGGTGATGTCTTGCATATGTCAAGAGGAAAGTTATAACTACAGGCCACATATTTAAACTCACCATGTAATCTGCATCACTGATATATGGATATAGTAGGAGAGAATCACACACCATGTGTTGGTGCCCATGACTCACACCAAACTGTTGTTGTTGTTAAGGGCCCCGAGAGGTGGTGCAGTATTATCCTGCTGCTGCTCCCCACAGGAGCAGTATCACTACACTGTGCTTATAGTCAAATGGGTGAGTGAGTGAGTTTAAGTGTGAACCACCAGGTGGTTTTTAAGTAGTTAGTTGACGGGGTGTATCAGGGAGATAAGATGTTTTCTAACGGTAGTTTTGAAGGTGATGAATGTGTCTGCAGTTCTAGAGTTTTCAGGTAGGGTGTTCCAGATTTTAGGGACTTTGACATACATTGAATTTTTGTATAGATTTAGTCGGACACGGGGAATGTCATAGAGATGTTTGTGTCTGATGTTATGCTTGTGGGTCCTTTCACAACTATCAAGAAAGCCTTTTAGGTCAAGGTTAATATTGGATTTTAAGGTCCTGTATATGTAGACTGCACATAGTAAGTGTGGATGTTCTGAACAGGGAGTAAGTTTAGATCTATGAAGAGTGGGGGGGAAGGTGTTGCCAGGGATGGGATTTAGTGATTATTCTTACTGCAACTTTTTGTTGAGTTATTATTGGCTTTAGGTGTATTGCTGCAGTTGATCCCCAAGCACAAATACTATCGAACTCTTGGACTACTGGAGAACATAACGTCTCCAAGCACATTTTCCCAAGTAATTCAAATAGCCACCTGAGGACATGCTTGGTAACACAATAAACCAAAAATTCCCATAAAGTATAAGACAGCGCTAGGCCCATAACGTTATATAAACCACCAAACAGATGTCTAAGCCACCAATCCCTGACAGTCAGTGTAATAATTATCCAAAAGCCAAAATATATATGTGACTTATATGTGATACTGTACTGAATTCAGGGTCTCTCTGACATGAATAAAAAGTGAACCAACATGCAAGGAACACAACCAGAGGTCAAGTTGTAACCCTCACATACTCCACTCATACATCACATACAACACAAAAACTCCACTACCTTGCCATACCCACCAGTCATGTAAGGAGACCAGCCCCTTGCCTGCCCCCATGAGCCCGGAGGAGTTTACCCACTGAGAGGTTTCGATAACCCTCAGAGAAACTGGACTCCCAACGCCCCCTATAGATTAATCTATTCCTACACATTGTTCTATAGAACCTAGCTACTAATGCTTTGACCCTCAAATCACCTTTGACCTCCCTCATTCCCCAAGAAATATGCAAATAAACTGCCATAACGTACATCAAAGCCCTTCCCACTTCCCCTTGATACCCCATTGACATGCAACGACAAAGCCCTAAGAAACGACCAACTCCCCCCCAACAGCCTGATAACACCCCCATCCAAACCCTCAACCCCCCAAAGATGGGTAAAAATATACCACATGAAATGCAGTTTTCTTCTCCAACCCCATTTTATGCAACTCATGTTTGGATGCCAATACTCCCATAAGAAAATGGTATATCAACTCCCTAATCCTTGCTGGTATCCTAAGGAATCTGAACTCCCTCCATATAACCTGCCAGTTATACGTGGGGTACACAGCGACCCCCTGTAAAACACCCCGTCCCCACACTACACCCACCAATGCTTTAACCTTCAATTTTGAAACCTGTCTCACTGTCAATAAGAATCTCAGCAAATCCTCACAATCGCTCAAATCCCTGCCACACCACCGGTTTCTAGCATCCCTCATTACCCTATCCACCCTAACACCCCAATCCCCCCCCACCCTAATATACCTAGGCCCCAAAGCCATCAGTCCTAGATCCGCCCACTCCACATCTGACATAACAACTTCCTTACATAACTAGGCCCTCCCAAACCCCCACACAAACCTCAAAACCCTCCTCTTTATTTCCTGAATGTCCTGTGCCTGCAATGGAAACACCTCTGCCACTCCCCATGCCTTACTATAAACAAGTGAGTTAATAACCAGGACCTTCTGCTGCAATGCCACATCCCTAACCCTCAAACCTCTAAGCTTGCCCAGAACCCTACTCGTGACTTGTTCAGAGCTGATCCTCCTGCAATCCTGCACCTGCACCATGTATCATATCCCACAAACCCTAAGTCTGTCACCAACTGACCATCCCAACTCCTCCCCCAAGCTCCCCCCAATCCAATTCCCCACCTCTAATAACCTCGACTTCACTAGATTAACTCCCTTACCCGAAACGTTCTCAAAACTCTGAATTACCTCATCAACCCTCCTTAAAGCCCCCTCACTCATTACCAGAACAGTGGTGTCATCAACATATCTGACAATTCCCCCCATGCAGCCCCCCTCTAACCCCTGCAATTCCCCCTCCACAGCCTCAAAGAAAGGATGCTGCAAGCATGCAAAGAGCAACTTAGAGAGCGGACAACCCTGCCATAAGCCCCGCTCCATCAGCACCGGCTCCCCCAGCCTTCCATTAACCTGCACCTGCACAACCGCCCCCCCATATAGAGTGCGCACCCAACTCACTACCCCCCTCCAAAACCCAACTTCTCCAAGCAGACCCATAAAAAATCCCTTTTCACACAGTCATAAGCCTGAGCCCAATCCAAACCAAGAACACCCCCTCCCAGGCAGTTCTCTATAAAATCACTTATCTGACTGTGCCCATTCCTCATACTATGCCCCGGGATCCCATTCTGACCTTTATGTATCACAGCCCCAATTACCTTCTTTAACCTATTACCCAATATCTTTGCAAAAATTTTATAATCCGAACACATTAAAGACAAAGGACGATAATCACCCAAACCCTTCCCTTCCTTCCCCTTCGGCACCAATACAACAATCCCAGTTTTCTGTGTTCGCCCCAATCTACCACTGCTCAACATAAAATTCAGAACCTCCACCAGACACTTCTGAAGACTGTCCCGATGTACTCTACAATAATCGTTAGATAAACCATCTATTCCCGGTGCCTTCCCCTGACTCAACCCATTCACCACCTCCTCCACCTCTGCCTCATTAATGCTGCCCTCCAACATTTCCGTCCCCCTGCCCCAAAACCAGATGTCTCCCAATATCCCCAAATAAATATATCCCAACAACCCCTCCCTCCTCCTCCATTTCTCCCGAAGCCAATAATCTGCGTACCTACTGATAATGTCTATATCAGAAAGACCCTGACCCTCCACATAACCTCCCCCCTCCCCCACCACTAAATGCGCCACAGTAGTCATCAACTGCCTGTCCTTGAATTTCCTCAGAACATACCCGGACAGCCTGTCGCCTTTTAAGACATCCTCCAAGCCTGCCCTGACACGGAGTGCATCAAACCGTTCATTATGAATCACCACTTATCGACTCCTAAGTTCCCCCACATCTCCACTCACACCTTCCCTAACCCCCCCCCCATAACAATCATTCAACTGCCCCTCTAGGTAATTCTGCAGGTCAAACTGCCAGCATGCCCATTCCCTGCCACGTGCCTTAAAAAAATTTGCAATCTCCACCTTTGCATGCAACTCCCACCAGTCAATCAAATTCACGTCCTCATCCCTAGCCTCCCAAAAAACCTTCCACCAGTCCTGAAAGGACAAACCTAGATCCTCCTCCTGTAAAAGCTGCACATTCAATTTCCAATAACTCGGATATATGCGTGCAATACCATCCACCTGAAGGTCAGCCAACACTGCCCTGTGATCCGACAAACCCACGTCAATAGTCCTAACTCTCTCCACACCCATCCCCTGCATGACATAAATTCAATCCAACCACGCCTCATAACTTCCCCGACCATACATGTGCTCCACCTGATGCCCCCCCTGCCCACCACATCGACTACCCCCACATCCCGTAAAGCATCCCTCAGAGCACTCAACAAACAACCTGCCCCCCTCAGTATCACATCCCCATGCTGAATCACAAAATTCCAATCTCCCCCAATTACCGAAATAGCAGGGAAACCCCTGAGATAGTACAACAAAACTTCCCTAACAAAGTCTGCTTTCACCCTCATATTACTAATTGCCAGTATATAACCCCCACAAAACATACCCTCCCCTCCCCCCAATACCCATCCACCCAAACAACCCTCCCTCCTCCCCCCTCCTCCAACCCCACGACGCGAAATGGGCTGGTCTCCTTTACCACCACAGCCACTCCTCCCTTTAAATGCAAAGCCATACTTACAAACATCTTATATCCCCTCAATTGCAGCTCACATCCTGACCTATAGTTGTGCTCCTGCAAGAAACAAACGTCCACGGCATACCTTCTCAAGAACCACTCCAACCAGACCCTTTTGACCTCATTCTTGAGACCATTAACATTTAAGGTCACACACCTGAATGTTCAAGGAAAGGTGGCTTACCCCTGTGCCGCTGCAGCTTGCTCACGCTCCCTTTGATGATGCCCACACTCTCCTCACCATTCTTTCTAATCGGACCCCCACCCCCCTTGCCCCTCCCCACCAGATTTCCCTTGTGCACCCCCCCCCCCCCTTTAGTGGCTTTCCCTGCCACATTGGCCCATGCTTTCTTGCCTGGTCTCTGCCCAGGTGTCAATACTTCATCCAATTCAGATGACCCGCAGGCCGCTTCCTTGAGCTGCCACTCAAACTCATATCATCATCAGGCAAATCCTCCTGATGTACCTCAGCTACCATTAACGTTTCCTGGTCTTGCTTACCCAAGACCTCCACTTTTCCCTGCAGCTCTTCCAGCTTCTGCAAGCCACTGGACCTTCCATCCACGTCCTTGCCGACCACAGCTTCCTCCAAAAAAATCCTGTAGCACAGCCACCAACAACACCTCCTGTGTTGACGTTTCCTCTTCCTCCACTGCTACAGGCCTTGGTGGATCCTCACTAGCCACCTCCGGGAGTGTAACACAGGTCCCCAACAGCTCCCTCTCATTCTCCACCTCCTCTCTCCAGAGAGCCTTCCTCTGTCCAACCGACCCACTCCTCTCAGTACCCACAGTACTCAGCTGTTGTTCCTCCTCCAGAAGTGTTGGCATACTTGGAGCAGCCCTATGTACACACTGTGCCGCCATGTGCTCGTACGAATCACGACGGCACGTCCTCCTTCGCCCTGCGTAATGCACATAGACTTGGGTCCTGTATCCGGTCAACAGAACATATGATGGTATAGGCCTCATCAACATCATCTGGAGGGTGTAGGAACCTTCCAGCAGCCCTGCATATGGGCCGTCCCTCTACACCCCTCCCTCTAGCCTCATGAACAACACCGTAGTTACTGAAGACGCCCTCATGTCCAAACTGCATCGCCTCAAACGGTACATTCCGCACCTTTACCAATGTGTAGCATGTAGACACATCATGCATACACACCTCCACCGTCGAGCTGAGCCACATCCTTCGTTCCTGGTATTCAGCCACAATACTGCTGTAAAAACTGGCCCTTGTAAACTTCACAAAGACCCTCCTCAAACCGTTAAGGGCGACACCATACAGTTCTTGTTAGGGTAGAGGTCTCTAATAATGCCTGGAAGAAGCACATTCATCGTAGCACTGCTCAACGATCCATGTATCAGCTCTATGCAAACAGTGTTGATGCTCCTGCCGGCACGATCCGCCATCTTGGAACTGAAGTGCAGAAGTGCTCACCAGGTGGCAGGTAGTCAGAGCTCTAGTAGCGTCCTCTCTCCCCAAAGGTCGAGAGTTAGTTAGTTTAATATGTTTATTATGCACCTATCCTGTGGGCGGTAGTCAAAAGATTACAAAGGTACATAATTGGTCCAGGGACTGGACCCCAAAGTTATGATAGCTGAACTAGTTACAAAGGTAATGAACTCCAGGTAGATCTGGTCACAATCATGGCAAGTTACAAAGGTAATGAATCAGCCTCACTCCTATACATGGTTACAGTCATGAACAAATTACAAACTAATGAACCACTGATACGTCCACACCTGGTCACAATTGTAATGAGTTATAAATACAAGTATTAAGTGGGTCATACACCCACACTAGCGCGCGCACACACACATACACACACGAGGGCACACGCACAGACATATGCACACGAGCGTACAAATATATGCATACACACAAGCACGCACACCCACACACACACGAGCATACAAATATATGCATACACACAAGCATGCACACCCACACACACACGCATACACACACCCACACACACACCCACACCCACACACCAACACCCAAACACCCACACCCACACACCCACACCCACACACACACACACACACACACACACACACACACACGCACACACACCCACACACACACACACACACACACACACACACACACACACACACACACACACACACACACATGGTAAATGCATTATTTACAGCTAGCAAAGTCAGGGTATTTCTCCAGAATGGTCTGTAATATACCACTGTGGATAAAATACTTTGCCATTTCTTGAACATTTCTGAGTGAGTTGCTTCTAAATTCATTAATATGATCACACTCCAGTACATAATGAGGCAAGGTGTGACAATAGTCCATCTGGCAAAGTTTACATTTCCTTTGGTCTACATCTGGTGGCGGTGATTTAACTTGCCAAAGATACTTGTAACCCAGCCGGAGCCGGGCAGTAGTGACTTCCAAGAGTCTGCTTATCTTGTTGGATGCACCATAGACATGTGGCTCCTCCTGCATGATGGAATGATGATAGATGGACTGACTTGTGTCAATCTCCCTAAGTCTTAAGTCAATAAAGTTCATTTGAAGTTCTTTTCGTATTATTGTTCTCAAACTGCTAACTGACAACCCAAGATTGTAATCTACCCCCTCTTTGAAAGCATACAGCTTAACCAATTTATCAGTTCTATCATGCATCTGAAGACCAATGTGAGATGGAATCCACAGCATGTGCACTCTGCACTGTCCACAATCTTACCATACCTATGTCTGGCTTCTGACACAAGCATGCCACAATTTATACTTAATGAGTTGAGAGCATTTATGGATGACAGAGAATCAGTTACAATTAAAGTGTCAACCTTAGATACATGGACACAATTGAGTGCAAGGAGTATGGCAAACAGTTCTGTTTGAAGGGTAGAGGCCCAGTTATTGATGTGTGCTCCAATTTCTTTAAGAGAGCCATCACTCTGTATGACAACAGCAGCACTACCAGCTGCACCAGTGGACTGGTGAACAGAACCATCGACGTAAATAAATTGTGAAAGAGTGTTCTCTGTGACTAAGTTATCAATACAGCTTAAGGCATCATGTTTGGCTTCAAGACGAAGCTTTGGTTGTGATTTAAGAAGAGTTTTGGGGGGAAATGGAGGAATGGTAATTTGGAATGGGGTAACATCCCATGGAGCAGGGAAATGTCTCTGTTATCTAACTTGACATAGATCATGTAGCTGGTTCATGCAGAGATCGGTTCCATTTTTTTCGATCCATCTGGAAGGATGTTCACCAGTGCTGAGGAAAGTTTGGAGGGCTTCTGTGCAGGGGTTTGAATGGGCTAACCTAAGCATATTGACCCCAATAAGGATATTCTTTCAGTAACACGATCTCTAATGCTTGGAATATTAAGCTCTTTCCGCATATTTAAAATTTTGGCAGTACGAGGGCATCCTAGGATGATCCTCATTGCTTCGTTTTGCAGTTTTTCCAGCCCTCCAAGCTTCAAGTCAGACACGAGTGCAAGTAGTGGCGCTGCATAATCAACCAATGATCTAATATAAGCAAGATACATCATTTTCACAATTTTAACATGAGCTTCATACCTGGGATGAAAACCTGCCACAACTCTAAGTGCTCTCAGCTTTTCTTTGTATTGGCGACAAAGTCTCGTTACAACAGGTCCAAATAGTGGAACCTCAAAGCCTAGATACCTGTATCTGCTTACATATTCTAGAAGAGACCCATCATGCAACTGGATCTGATGAACTGTGCCTCTCTGCCGAGGAGGACGCCTGTTGAGTATCTTTGTTTTATCCCCTGAGATTATTAACCCCAGGTCCTGACACGAGGCTAGTACATGATTAAGAATGTTTTGGGTGTTGGAGAATCCAGTAGTGTGAATCATTATATCATCAGCAAAACTAACCATATAATGATGGGGCTGGCTAGGCATGGCATTAAGTAAGGCATTAATCAGAATATTGAAAAGGGTGGGACTAAGCACACCTCCCTGTGGGGTTCCTAATTCAAAATCTTTAGTTACACTTCTATGTCCCTGGAACAACACAGACGACTTTCTGTTGGACAGGTAACCTTTAATCCAGCGGAGAAGCCATCCTCCAACATCCATTCTGGCAAGTTCACTAATGATTACATGTCGGTTGGCTATATCAAAAGCGGATTTAAGGTCAAGGAAGGTAGTGTATGAGCTGTCAGTGTGCAGAGTGAGAAAGGTGGTAATGCAATGATGCACACTCCTTCCATGCATGAAGCCATGCAACCGGGGAGACAAGAATTGCTTAATTCTGTGCATAAGACGATTAAGAATTATCCTTTCGAATGTTTTACACAAGCAGCTAGTAAGGGATATTGGGCGAAATGAGTTTTGTTGATTGGGCTTCGGAATGGGAATAATGAGGCTGTTGGTCCATGATTTAGGGAGCTCCCCAGTGACATAACTCATGTTATACAATTCAAGTAAAGGATTACCTGGTACTCGACACAGCAATCTGAGTATGTTGTAAGTAATACCGTCCTCACCAGGCGACGTGGAGTTGCCCTTAGTTAGTGCTCCATCAATTAAGGGTAACAGAACTGGGCAGATCGCGCACTCTCAGCCCTTACATAGGGCGAATGAGTTAGTCAGTGCTTGGGCTGCTACATCTAGCTATGACAGTCTTCCCAGTACCACACAGGCGAAATTAATGGACAAATATGATGCAAGGGAGAGACTTGTTTGCTTTATGCTCAGCAAGGCAGATGACTGCAACATTCCTTTCACTAATTATGAACTTGATCAAGCAAAGGTCGAGAGACGAATGTAAAATGTGGAACGCTACACTTTTGCGTGTCATCCTTGTGCAGGGGCCATGCTAATGTTCTCTGTATTGTTCCAATTTTAGTATATGTACTGCCGAAGCAAGTACATTCTTAAGTTAATTTTAAGCCTGCCCACAATGCTCTGCATACAAGGGGCTTCTGGCATGGAGACTCAACCACTGTATTTCTTTTGTACAACTATGTATCATGTCCAAATAATAGTAAATAAATAAATAAATAAAAGCCTAAGCCTGGCCACTACAACATCAGTCAGTACTTGCAACCAAGGCTAAGGGGGGCGACAAGGCATGTTTCCGCGTGCTCTCAAAAAAAAAATAAAAAAATTATGGAAATTGAGTTATTCATATAGAAAAATAGCTTAACTCTTTGGCAACACAATGGTACAAGACTCAATGTTCTACGACGTTTCTACAAGAAATTATAGTCATTTATATCAGGTATGGTGACGGCGATGTGGGTAGCGTGTCTGCTCACAGCCCATATATTTTTGGGAATTTTTTCCTTGCATAGAAAATTTTATATGGGTGTTACCTGTATATACCTCAACATTATATGCATACAAGTAATCTCATTGGGAGACAACAACCATACTGTTTACCATAGTCACCCCGTGTAGACATGTGAGAAAACTTAACCACCCCTGGTCCCTGCAGGTGGTCCCTTCGACCCTCACAATCTTATCCATATCTATCCGAGACCAGTATAAATTGGATAGCACCCACAAGTACGGCGCTACTAATTAATTGTGGACTGTATAGATTATATTAGTTTAACTGAATGAAGGGGGGGTAGGTTACACATGGATATATCCATCAAGGAAAACCACTTGTACATAATCCCACCACTTACCAGATATTTTCTGGTGGTCACTTGAAGTAGCTGGATCACCCATAACCTATCCAGTTACAACATACCTAACTGGCCAGTATCAGTCTGCTATAACTAGAAGGGTTACTTAACTGTGGGTTTGTCCAGGTTTAGAAGTTGTGACTCCATAAAAACTTCACTATCCTCAGGATAGGAACAACGAGGTCTAACGTGTTCACTCGGAGCAAGGCGACTTATTTCCCTTCAAGCATTCTCTTAACTTAGTGTTATTATCATTGATTATATTACAATTCGCAAGACGATTTAATGTCTCATAATTATTATACACATTAGAGGCCACTCCATCAAGATCTGAGACCGATGAGTGAGGATTAAATCACGGGTATTTTCCCCTGGACACACTCCATGGCGGTGCACCAGTCACTGCCGGTCCCACCATTATTCACTAATTTTACCACTTTATTACGGTGGTCCCGTAAATCACGTTCCTTCACTTTTTACCAGGAACAGTTACAACACTTCCTATTATGAAGTGAGGCCTATATTAATCCTTAGGCCGCCGTGAACGCCAATTTCCTGGTCCCATGTTTTCACAGCCTCTTAACTTCATTCAAAACACTCCCACTCCTCGATGCCCTGTCTTGACCTGTCTCCCCGCAAATCCGCGCAGGCGCAGGGGTAACCCTGTTGGTTCTATTCCATTTTCAAATACATTTTTAACCCAAATCAACACATTAAGCACCTATTAGGCACTATAGCTTCGGAAAATTAAAATATTTTCCACACCTTGTTTTTTATTGCTTTTTCTTGCATTATTCTTACTAATATAATAATTGACTATCTGAACATGATGCAGAGAAGTACAAGGAATACAGTTTTTTAAAATGCAGCATGCCAAAGCCCCTTATATGCAGAGCATCTGGACAGAGATAACAAGTTGCACGGACGTAAACGATGCCTGGGAAAAATTCAAAACAATGTTCACTACCATTCTTAATAATATTGCACCAGTTAAAGAGGTTAGGATTAAACGAAGAACTGAACCCTGGATGACTACTGAGATATTAGATAATATGAAATTCAGAGACCAGCTGCTAAAAAGATTTAAAGCAAACAGACAGGATATTGCAGCACTAAATGAATTCCAAAGGGTGAGGAACAGAGTACAGAGGCTTATAAAAGGAGCAAAGGCAAAGCACTATTGCTCAAAAATTGAAGAATATAAGCATAACCCCAGAAAGCTCTGGCAACAACTAAAACAGTTGGGGTATAGCCATAAGCCAGTAGATAGGTCTAACATAGTACTCACTATCGATAATGAGGTATGCCACGAAACATCTAAGGTGGCAAATTGCTTTAATTCCTACTACACATCTGTTGCATCAACACTAGTAAGTAAACTACCAGCTGCATCAAATACCTTTAACACAGACTCTGATAAGTTTCAAACATACTATACCAATAAAGGGGTAACCCCAAACAGTTGTCAACTAGTAAGTGTATCTCATGACTTCATTCAAAAAGAACTAAGCAGGTTAAACCCAACTAAGAGCACAGGCCCTGATAACATCCCGTCTAAGTTCCTAAAAGATGGTGCTTTTGAACTGTCAATCCCTATTGCTCACATAATAAATCTATCAATCACCACTAATACCGTACCAAAGGGGTTCAAGGAGGCCAGAGTTACTCCTATCTTCAAGAAAAATAATAGGTCTGATGTAAGCAACTATAGACCTGTTAGTATACTCAGTATAATATCTAAAATTCTGGAGAGGGCGGTGTATTCTCACGTAGTTAAGTACCTTAATGACAACAGCATTCTCCATAGCTATCAATCGGGCTTTAGAAGATCCTACTCAACCGATACCTCCCTTATTAATCTGATGGATTACCTGAGAACTGAAATGTCAAAAGGGAACCTCATAGGTATGGTAACCTTAGACCTGCAAAAGGCCTTCGATACTGTCAACCACAATATATTATGTAATAAACTTCAAACTATCGGTATAGGTTCTGTAGACTGGTTTAAGTCCTTCCTTAGCAACAGGAGACAAATAGTCAAAATCAACAAAACAGAATCAGAACCCCTGCCGATAACATGTGGAGTTCCCCAAGGTAGTATTCTGGGTCCCTTACTATTCTTATGTTATGTCAATGATATGCCTATCAGTGTCAAGTGCAAACTCCTACTGTATGCAGATGACAGTGCTCTGTTAGTGACAGGTAAAGACCCACAAGATATTGCTAATGTTTTAACACTGGAACTGGAGTCCTGCAGCAAATGGTTAGTAGACAACAAACTATCATTACACCTAGGGAAAACTGAAGCCATTCTCTTTGGAACGAAATATAAACTGAGAAGGGTAAATAATTTTAATGTTCAGTGTAATGGGGAGTCCATCACTTTGGTTTCATCAGTTAAATATCTGGGAATCCCCTTTGACCCATGCATGTCAGGAGAATTGATAGGGAACAGTGTAGTAAAGAAAGCGAATGCCAGGCTGAAGTTCCTGTATAGACAAGCACGGTGTCTACCTACTGAGGCTCGCAGGACCCTATGTCTAGCCCTTATACAATGCCACATGGATTACGCTTGCTCTTCTTGGTACTCTGCCTTGACAAAAAAACTGAAAGATAGACTGCAAATCACCCAGAACAAAATCGTAAGATTCATCCTGGGGCTGGGACCAAGAGAACATGTAGGCCAGGATGAATTACAGCAGTTGGATATGCTGAATGTTGAAGACAGAGTAAAACAACTGAAGCTAAATCATGTTTATAAAATTGCTCACGAACAGTGTCCAGAATATCTTGCTGTCAATTTTGTCAAGGTTTGGAACCAAAGCAATCATAGTACTAGGGGGAGAGAGCACAACTTTGTAGTACCCACAGTCAGTGGCCAGGCTTCAAACACCTTTTATTGTACAGCAATAAAGGAATGGAACAGACTACCCACAAATGTCAAGGACAGTCATAGCTTGAACCAGTTCAAGAAGACTGCCAAAAGGTGTCTGATGAACGAAGCAACAGAAAGGGAGGGGAATGATTTTCTATTTTTTAGCTAAAATACGTGTAAATTTTACCTTATCCCTAGTAATGACCCTCGTATTGTAAATAGTCGTAATGACCCTCGGGTAGTAGATAGTCTTAATGACCCTCGTATTGTAGATAGTCTTAATGACCCTCGTGTAGTAGATAGTCTTTTTAGTATGATAATAAGATGTTATCTTCATTATAGAATAATAATGGGATTAAATCTGGAGTATCTGAGAGAGTTAGAGCAAAGGAAGGGGTAGCAGTAATGTTAAATGATCAGTTATGGAAGGAGAAAAGAGAATATGAATGTGTAAATTCAAGAATTATGTGGATTAAAGTAAAGGTTGGATGCGAGAAGTGGGTCATAATAAGCGTGTATGCACCTGGAGAAGAGAGGAATGCAGAGGAGAGAGAGAGATTTTGGGAGATGTTAAGTGAATGTATAGGAGCCTTTGAACCAAGTGAGAGAGTAATTGTGGTAGGGGACTTGAATGCTAAAGTAGGAGAAACTTTTAGAGAGGGTGTGGTAGGTAAGTTTGGGGTGCCAGGTGTAAATGATAATGGGAGCCCTTTGATTGAACTTTGTATAGAAAGGGGTTTAGTTATAGGTAATACATATTTTAAGAAAAAGAGGATAAATAAGTATACACGATATGATGTAGGGCGAAATGACAGTAGTTTGTTGGATTATGTATTGGTAGATAAAAGACTGTTGAGTAGACTTCAGGATGTACATGTTTATAGAGGGGCCACAGATATATCAGATCACTTTCTAGTTGTAGCTACACTGAGAGTAAAAGGTAGATGGGATACAAGGAGAATAGAAGCATCAGGGAAGAGAGAGGTGAAGGTTTATAAACTAAAAGAGGAGGCAGTTAGGGTAAGATATAAACAGCTATTGGAGGATAGATGGGCTAATGAGAGCATAGGCAATGGGGTCGAAGAGGTATGGGGTAGGTTTAAAAATGTAGTGTTAGAGTGTTCAGCAGAAGTTTGTGGTTACAGGAAAGTGGGTGCAGGAGGGAAGAGGAGCGATTGGTGGAATGATGATGTAAAGAGAGTAGTAAGGGAGAAAAAGTTAGCATATGAGAAGTTTTTACAAAGTAGAAGTGATGCAAGGAGGGAAGAGTATATGGAGAAAAAGAGAGAAGTTAAGAGAGTGGTGAAGCAATGTAAAAAGAGAGCAAATGAGAGAGTGGGTGAGATGTTATCAACAAATTTTGTTGAAAATAAGAAAAAGTTTTGGAGTGAGATTAACAAGTTAAGAAAGCCTAGAGAACAAATGGATTTGTCAGTTAAAAATAGGAGAGGAGAGTTATTAAATGGAGAGGTAGAGGTATTGGGAAGATGGAAGGAATATTTTGAGGAATTGTTAAATGTTGATGAAGATAGGGAAGCTGTGATTTCGTGTATAGGGCAAGGAGGAATAACATCTTGTAGGAGTGAGGAAGAGCCAGTTGTGAGTGTGGGGGAAGTTCGTGAGGCAGTAGGTAAAATGAAAGGGGGTAAGGCAGCCGGGATTGATGGGATAAAGATAGAAATGTTAAAAGCAGGTGGGGATATAGTTTTGGAGTGGTTGGTGCAATTATTTAATAAATGTATGGAAGAGGGTAAGGTACCTAGGGATTGGCAGAGAGCATGCATAGTTCCTTTGTATAAAGGCAAAGGGGATAAAAGAGAGTGCAAAAATTATAGGGGGATAAGTCTGTTGAGTGTACCTGGTAAAGTGTATGGTAGAGTTATAATTGAAAGAATTAAGAGTAAGACGGAGAATAGGATAGCAGATGAACAAGGAGGCTTTAGGAAAGGTAGGGGGTGTGTGGACCAGGTGTTTACAGTGAAACATATAAGTGAACAGTATTTAGATAAGGCTAAAGAGGTCTTTGTGGCATTTATGGATTTGGAAAAGGCGTATGACAGGGTGGATAGGGGGGCAATGTGGCAGATGTTGCAAGTGTATGGTGTAGGAGGTAGGTTACTGAAAGCAGTGAAGAGTTTTTACGAGGATAGTGAGGCTCAAGTTAGAGTATGTAGGAAAGAGGGAAATTTTTTCCCAGTAAAAGTAGGCCTTAGACAAGGATGTGTGATGTCACCGTGGTTGTTTAATATATTTATAGATGGGGTTGTAAGAGAAGTAAATGCGAGGGTCTTGGCAAGAGGCGTGGAGTTAAAAGATAAAGAATCACACACAAAGTGGGAGTTGTCACAGCTGCTCTTTGCCGATGACACTGTGCTCTTGGGAGATTCTGAAGAGAAGTTGCAGAGATTGGTGGATGAATTTGGTAGGGTGTGCAAAAGAAGAAAATTAAAGGTGAATACAGGAAAGAGTAAGGTTATGAGGATAACAAAAAGATTAGGTGATGAAAGATTGAATATCAGATTGGAGGGAGAGAGTATGGAGGAGGTGAACGTATTCAGATATTTGGGAGTGGACGTGTCAGCGGATGGGTCTATGAAAGATGAGGTGAATCATAGAATTGATGAGGGAAAAAGAGTGAGTGGTGCACTTAGGAGTCTGTGGAGACAAAGAACTTTGTCCTTGGAGGCAAAGAGGGGAATGTATGAGAGTATAGTTTTACCAACGCTCTTATATGGGTGTGAAGCGTGGGTGATGAATGTTGCAGCGAGGAGAAGGCTGGAGGCAGTGGAGATGTCATGTCTGAGGGCAATGTGTGGTGTGAATATAATGCAGAGAATTCGTAGTTTGGAAGTTAGGAGGAGGTGCGGGATTACCAAAACTGTTGTCCAGAGGGCTGAGGAAGGGTTGTTGAGGTGGTTCGGACATGTAGAGAGAATGGAGCGAAACAGAATGACTTCAAGAGTGTATCAGTCTGTAGTGGAAGGAAGGCGGGGTAGGGGTCGGCCTAGGAAGGGTTGGAGGGAGGGGGTAAAGGAGGTTTTGTGTGCGAGGGGCTTGGACTTCCAGCAGGCATGCGTGAGCGTGTTTGATAGGAGTGAATGGAGACAAATGGTTTTTAATACTTGACGTGCTGTTGGAGTGTGAGCAAAGTAACATTTATGAAGGGATTCAGGGAAACCGGCAGGCCGGACTTGAGTCCTGGAGATGGGAAGTACAGTGCCTGCACTCTGAAGGAGGGGTGTTAATGTTGCAGTTTAAAAACTGTAGTGTAAAGCACCCTTCTGGCAAGACAGTGATGGAGTGAATGATGGTGAAAGTTTTTCTTTTTCGGGCCACCCTGCCTTGGTGGGAATCGGCCGGTGTGATAATAAAAAATAATAATAAAAAGAAAATATTATAACCTTTATATTATAATAATAAGGTAAAAGGACCCCAATGGAAATAAGTCACTCTGTCTGACTTTTTTGGGTTATCCCAGGTTCTCTACACATATGCTGCTATGTATGATAATTCTATGTAACTGTATTGTGTATACCTGAATAAATTTACTTACTTACTTACTTACTATAACACTTGGCAGTATTCCCGCTCCAGAGAGCTGTAAACACTACCTCCAAGGCTAAGGGACTGATTACCTCATCTTTTGTATATAGTTCTTCAGTTCTCTAATAATGTCCAAGAATCTGTATTGATAAAGCCACTGGATGGCGAAACGTCTACAATATAGATAACCATCAGAAATAACTTAATTATTACGCTTATATCAACTTATATATCATCTCTACGGCTTAGTTATCTATCAGAATTGATCTAATATGATATAATAGACACTATAAATAACATACAAACATGTTATATACTCTTGAATGAATAAAATAAGCCATAATATGGCGAGAGACCACCAGGAATATTTCTATATAAATGAGTTAATCCTCTCCATGTCGTCTTGGACTAAGAGAAAACGGTGGTATTTTGCAGAGGATAACTGCACTAGAATATCAGTTTACTAATAAATACACTGAAATAAACGCGATTTTCGCGAAAAAAAAATCGAGACGGGGGGCAGGCCGGCGCTCCATGCCAATACCTCGGAAGTAACTTATTCACTTATTTCGCTAAGGTACGCCTTTATTACTTAATTAAGTGGAATAATATTCACAGAAATTGTAAAATAATGATTTCTCTAATTTCTGATGGTACATTTTTGGAAATATTCCAAATAGTTTGGGAGTTATGTGGGAGTAAAGGGCAGAGTTTTTACAACATTCCAAGAACTAACAAACTTTATTTTTATTTTTTTTTGTGAAGTAAAAATAAGATATTTAGAGGAAACTAAACCATGAGAAATTCGTATGAGCATTGTTCTTTCGGCACCAAGTGTCCAAACAACCTTACGTCGTCCCAAATAGGATCACCTTCCTGCCAAAGGGCATTTTCAGTAAATCAGTCCTTTCTCAGTCTTTTCTCAGTTGTTGTTTGAGGTATCTTATTTATAAATATTTACAGTAACTAGAGAAAATAATTCGTCTTGTGCACTAAAACTGAAGGAAATCGGACAGTAAACAAAAGAGCAACAATTAATTGCCTTGTCGCCCCATAAGCCTGGCCACTATAACATCAGTCAGTACTTGTAACCAAGCCTAATTCTGGCCACTATAACATCAGTCACTACTTGTAACCAAGCCTAAGTCTGGCCACTATAACATCAATCAGTGCTTGTAACCAAGCCTAATCCTGGCCACTATAACATCAGTCAGTACTTGTAACCAAGCCTAAGTCTGGCCACTATAACATCAGTCAGTACTTGTAACCAAGTCTAATCCTGGCCACTATAACATCAGTCACTACTTGTAACCAAGCCTAAGTCTGGCCACTATAACATCAGTCAGTGCTTGTAACCAACCCTAAGTCTGGCCACTATAACATCAGTCAGTACTTGTAACCAAGCTTAAGCCTTGTCACTATAACATCAGTCAGTACTTGTAACCAGAGAGTAGTCGTCAACAGAGTAAAGTCCGAGGCAGCTACGGTGAAAAGCTCTGTTCCACAAGGCACAGTACTCGCTCCCATCTTGTTCCTCATCCTCATATATGACATAGACAAGGATGTCAGCCACATCACCGTGTCTTCCTTTGCAGATGACACCCGAATCTGCATGTCAGTGTCTTCCATTGCAGACACTGCAAGGCTCCAGGCGGACATCAACCGAATCTTTCAGTGGGCTGCAGAAAACAATATGAAGTTCAACGATGAGAAATTTCAATTACTCAGATATGGTAAACACGAGGAAATTAAATCTTCATCAGAGTACAAAACAAATTCTGGCCACAAAATAGAGCGAAACACCAACGTCAAAGACCTGGGAGTGATCATGTCGGAGGATCTCACCTTCAAGGACCATAACATTGTATCAATCGCATCTGCTAGAAAAATGACAGGATGGATAATGAGAACCTTCAAAACTAGGGAGGCCAAGCTACCAGGGTAGCAACGGCTACCAGCAGTGAGGTGCAGCCCAGCACCTGCTACAAGTGGCGAGTTGTTCACAGTAATGGGAGGCGCATCAGAGTAAGGAAAGTTAAGAGTGAAGATCTGAAGGTAGGAAATCGCTTCTCTGTTCTCCAGGATGAATGTACTTCAGTGGCCAGTGAAGGTAAGGGTACTACTGCCCCTGCTAATGAAGGTAAGCGCATTCTTGTGGTTGGTGACTCTCAGGTAAGATATGTTGACCGTGCTTTTTGTAATAGGAATAAGAAGATGAGAGATAGAGTGTGCTTCCCTGGAGCTGGTGTTGGGGACATTGTCAACAGGCTGGATAATATCATGTCAGGTAATGGGAACAAGCCCATTATCTGTCTCAGTGCTGGTGGAAATGATATTGGGAAGGGTAGGAGAGAAGAGCTGCTAGATAAGTACAGGTCAGCTATAGATTTCATTAAGTCTAAGGGAGGGATCCCAATCATATGTAGCATCTTGCCTAGAAGGGGAGTAGGAAATGAATGGTTGTCTAGGGCAATTGGTGTAAATTGCTGGCTAGACAGATACTGCAAGGAACTTGCAATTCCATTCATTGACAACTGGAACAACTTTTATGGCAAACATGATATGTATGCAAGGGATGGGGTACATCTCTCTGGGGCAGGGGTGGTAGCACTTGCAGACTCGATTGAGAAGGCCATTGGTGAAATGCCTATGATTTTAAACTGATGGAAGATAGAGGTATGGGTGTGTGTGGGAAACAAGCAGGTTGCAACACTAGGGTTGGAAACAGTAAATGTATAAAAGGCATTCAGCATGAAGTTATAAATAAAGACAATAGAACAGGTCAGCAAACAAAGGGGGACAGCAGAGGGCAGCAAGGGACTAGCTCCCTTAAGGTTTACTATACTAATAGCAGGAGTGTTAGAAATAAGATAGATGAGCTAAGATTAATTGCAAGTGCAGGAAACATAGATATTATTGCTATAACAGAGACCTGGCTCAATCTGAAAGATAGAGAGATGCCCTCTGAATGTCACATACAAGGCTATAAATTATTCCACACTGACAGGGTCAACAGGAAAGGTGGTGGAGTAGCGATGTATGTCAGAGACAATTTAAATTGTTGTGTTAGACAAGATATTAAATTAGAAGCGTCAGCCACTGAATCTGTTTGGTTACAGCTTCTCGAGGGCCGAGAAAAACTAATTTTGGGTGTGATTTACAGGGCCCCAAATCTTGATAGGGAGTGCAGTAAACTGCTATGGGACGAAATTCGTAAGGCATCTACATACGAAAATGTTGTGCTAATGGGAGATTTCAACTATAGACAGATTGACTGGAGCAATTTGACAGGAAATTTAGAGTCGGGTGACTTTCTTGATACGATCCAGGATTGTTTTTTAAAACAGTTTGTGACAGAGCCAACTAGGGGAAATAACCTCCTTGACTTGGTTCTTGCCAGTAGGGAAACACTAATTAATAATCTTGAGGTTAATGATGAGCTTGGGGAGAGTGATCACAAATCACTCAGTTTTAACATATCATGGAATTCCCCTAATAATGGCAATCAAGTCTCCGTCCCCGACTTTCGCTTGGCTGATTTCATAGGACTGAAAAATTACTTAGGTGGGCTGAACTGGAATGACCTGACTAAGGGTCAGGTAGGTGGTGATGGTTGCCGATATGATGCTTTCCATGGCATAGTTCTAGCTGCTCAGTCAAATTATGTTCCAAATAGGGAAATCAGATCAAACAAAAATGATCCTAAATGGATGAACAATAGATTAAAATATCTGATTGGTCAAAAGAGAGGCATATATAGGCAAATCAAAAGAGGAGAGGGGCAATTAAGAAATCGATATATTCAGTTAAAGAGAGAAATAAAAAAGGGAATTAGAAAAGCAAAAAGAGATTATGAGGTTAAAGTTGCAAGAGAATCGAAGACTAACCCAAAAGGATTCTTTCAGGTATACAGAAGTAAGATCAGGGACAAGATAGGCCCACTCAAAAGTTCCTCGGGTCAGCTCACTGACAGTGATAAGGAAATGTGTAGAATTTTTAACACATACTTCCTCTCAGTTTTTACACAGGAGGATACCAGCGATATTCCAGTAATGATAAATTATGTAGAACAGGACGATAATAAACTGTGCACTATTAGGGTCACAAGTGACATGGTCCTTAGGCAAATAGATAAATTAAAACCTAACAAATCCCCAGGCCCTGATGAACTGTATGCAAGGGTTCTAAAGGAATGTAAAGAGGAGCTTAGCACACCTTTGGCTAATCTTTTCAACATATCACTACAAACTGGCATGGTGCCAGATAAGTGGAAAATGGCAAATGTGATACCTATTTTCAAAACAGGTGACAGGTCCTTAGCTTCGAACTATAGACCAATAAGCCTAACCTCCATAGTGGGAAAATTTATGGAATCAATAATTGCCGAGGCAGTTCGTAGCCACCTTGAAAAGCATAAATTAATCAACGAATCTCAGCATGGTTTTACAAAGGGGCGTTCCTGCCTTACGAATTTATTAACTTTTTTCACTAAGGTATTTGAGGAGGTAGATCATGGTAATGAATATGATATTGTGTATATGGACTTCAGTAAGGCTTTTGACAGGGTCCCACATCAGAGACTATTGAGGAAAATTAAAGCATATGGAATAGGAGGAGAAATTTTTTCCTGGATAGAGGCATGGTTGACAAATAGGCAGCAGAGAGTTTGCATAAATGGGGAGAAATCAGAGTGGGGAAGCGTCACGAGCGGTGTTCCACAGGGGTCAGTGTTGGGCCCCCTGCTGTTCACAATCTACATAAACGACATAGATGAGGGCATAAAGAGCGACATCGGCAAGTTTGCCGATGACACCAAAATAGGCCGTCGAATTCATTCTGACGAGGACATTCGAGCACTCCAGGAAGATTTGAATAGACTGATGCAGTGGTCGGAGAAGTGGCAGATGCAGTTTAATATAGACAAATGCAAAGTTCTAAATGTTGGACAGGACAATAACCATGCCACATATAAACTAAATAATGTAGATCTTAATATTACGGATTGCGAAAAAGATTTAGGAGTTCTGGTTAGCAGTAATCTGAAACCTAGACAACAGTGCATAAGTGTTCGCAATAAAGCTAATAGAATCCTTGGCTTCATATCAAGAAGCATAAATAATAGGAGTCCTCAGGTTGTTCTTCAACTCTATACATCCTTGGTTAGGCCTCATTTAGATTATGCTGCACAGTTTTGGTCACCGTATTACAGAATGGATATAAATTCTCTGGAAAATGTACAAAGGAAGATGACAAAGATGATCCCATGTATCAGAAACCTTCCCTATGAGGATAGACTAAGGGCCCTGAAACTGCACTCTCTAGAAAGACGTAGAATTAGGGGGGATATGATTGAGGTGTATAAGTGGAAGACAGGAATAAATAAAGGGGATGTAAATAGTGTGCTGAAAATATCTAGCCTAGACAGGACTCGCAGCAATGGTTTTAAGTTGGAAAAATTCAGATTCAGGAAGGATATAGGAAAGTACTGGTTTGGTAATAGAGTTGTGGATGAGTGGAACAAACTCCCAAGTACCGTTATAGAGGCCAGAACGTTGTGTAGCTTTAAAAATAGGTTGGATAAATACATGAGTAGATGTGGGTGGGTGTGAGTTAGACCTGATAGCTTGTGCTAACAGGTCGGTTGCCGTGTTCCTCCCTTAAGTCAATGTGACCTGACCTGACTAGGTTGGGTGCATTGGCTTAAGCCGGTAGGAGACTTGGACCTGCCTCGCATGGGCCAGTAGGCCTTCTGCAGTGTTCCTTCGTTCTTATGTTCTTATGTTCTTATGTTCTTATGTTCTTATGTTCTTATGTTCTTATGATGACACTTTTCAGGTCACTTGTTCTATCTAGGCTGGAATATTGCTGCACACTAACAGCACCTTTCAAGGCAGGTGAAATTGCTGACCTAGAAAATGTACAGAGAACCTTCACAGCACGCATAACGGAGATAAAACACCTCAATTACTGGGAGCGCTTGAGGTTCCTAAAACTGTATTCCCTGGAACGCAGGCGGGAGAGATACATGATTATATACACCTGGAAAATCCTAGAGGGACTAGTACCGAACTTGCACACGACAATCACTCACTACGAAAGCAAAAGACTTGGCAGACGATGCAACATCCCCCCAATGAAAAGCAGGGGTGTCACCAGCACGTTAAGAGACCATACAATAAGTGTCAGGGGCCCGAGACTGTTCAACTGCCTCCCAGCACACATAAGGGGGATTACCAACAGACCCCTGGCAGTCTTCAAGCTGGCACTGGACAAGCACCTAAAGTCAGTTCCTGATCAGCCGGGCTGTGGCTCGTACGTTGGTTTGCGTGCAGCCAGCAGCAACAGCCTGGTTGATCAGGCGCTGATCCACCAGGAGGCCTGGTCACAGACCGGGCCGCTGGGGCGTTGACCCCCGAAACTCTCTCCAGGTAAACTCCAGGTAAGCCTAAGTCTGGCCACTATAACATCAGTCAGTACTTATAACCAAGCCTAAGTCTGGCCACTGTAGCATCAGTCAGTAATTGTAACCAAGCCTAAGCCTGGCCACTACAACATCAGTCAATACTTGTAACCAAGCCTAAGTCTGGCCACTATAACATAAGTCAGTAACAGTAATCAAGCCTTAGCCTGGCCACTACAACATCAGTCAGTACATGTAACCAAGCCCAAGTCTGGCCACTATAACATCAGTCAGTACTTGTAACCAAGCCTAAGCCTTGTCACTATAACATCAGTCAGTACATGTAACCAAGTCTAAGCCTGGCCACTACAACATAAGTCAGTACTTGTAACCAAGCCTAAGTCTGGCCACTGTAACATCAGTCAGTAATTGTAATCAAGCCTAAGCCTGGCCACTACAACATCAGTCAGTACATGTAACCAAGCCTAAGTCTGGCCACTATAACATCAGTCAGTACTTGTAACCAAGCCTAAGTCTGGCCACTATAACATCAGTCAGTACTTGTAACCAAGCCTAAGTCTGGCCACTATAACATCAGTCAGTACTTGTAACCAAGCCTAAGTCTGGCCACTGTAACATTAGTCAGTAATTGTAAACAAGCCTAAGTCTGGCCACTATAACATCAGTCAGTACTTGTAACCAAGCCTAAGTCTGGCCACTATAACATCAGTCAGTACTTGTAACCAAGCCTAAGTCTGGCCACTGTAACATCAGTCAGTAATTGTAACCAAGCCTAAGCCTGGCCACTACAACATCAGTCAGTACATGTAACCAAGCCTAAGTCTGGCCACTATGACATCAGTCAGTACTTGTAACCAAGCCTAAGTCTGGCCACTGTAACATCAGTCAGTAATTGTAACCAAGCCTAAGCCTGGCCACTACAACATCAGTCAGTACATGAAACCAAGCCTAAGTCTGGCCACTATGACATCAGTCAGTACTTGTAACCAAGCCTAAGTCTGGCCACTGTAACATCAGTCAGTAATTGTAACCAAGCCTAAGCCTGGCCACTACAACATCAGTCAGTACATGTAACCAAGGGTAAGTCTGGCCACTATAACATCAGTCAGTACTTGTAACCAAGCCTAAGCCTGGCCACTATAACATCAATCAGTACTTGTAACCAAGCCTAAGTCTGGCCACTATAACATCAGTCAGTAATTGTAATCAAGCCTAAGCCTGGCCACTACAACATCAGTCAGTACATGTAACCAAGCCTAAGTCTGGCCACTATAACATCAGTCAGTACTTGTAACCAAGCCTAAGTCTGGCCACTATAACATCAGTCAGTACTTGTAACCAAGCCTAAGTCTGGCCACTATAACATCAGTCAGTACTTGTAACCAAGCCTAAGTCTGGCCACTGTAACATTAGTCAGTAATTGTAACCAAGCCTAAGTCTGGCCACTATAACATCAGTCAGTACTTGTAACCAAGCCTAAGCCTGGCCACTACAACATCAGTCAGTACATGTAACCAAGGCTAAGTCTGGCCACTATAACATCAGTCAGTACTTGTAACCAAGCCTAAGCCTGGCCACTATAACATCAATCAGTACTTGTAACCAAGCCTAAGTCTGGCCACTATAACATCAGTCAGTAATTGTAATCAAGCCTAAGCCTGGCCACTACAACATCAGTCAGTACATGTAACCAAGCCCAAGTCTGGCCACTATAACATCAGTCAGTACTTGTAACCAAGCCTAAGCCTTGTCACTATAACATCAGTCAGTACATGTAACCAAGTCTAAGCCTGGCCACTACAACATCAGTCAGTACATGTAACCAAACCTAAGTCTGGCCACTATAACATAAGTCAGTACTTGTAACCAAGCCTAAGTCTGGCCACTATAACATCGGTCAGTAATTGTAATCAAGCCTAAGCCTGGCCACTACAACATCAGTCAGTACATGTAACCAAGCCTAAGTCTGGCCACTATAACATCAGTCACTACTTGTAACCAAGCCTAAGTCTGGCCACTGTAACATCAGTCAGTAATTGTAACCAAGCCTAAGCCTGGCCACTACAACATCAGTCAGTACATGTAACCAAGCCTAAGTCAGGCCACTATAACATCAGTCAGTACTTGTAACCAAGCCTAAGCCTGGCCACTATAACATCAATCAGTACTTGTAACCAAGCCTAAGTCTGGCCACTATAACATCAGTCAGTAATTTTAATCAAACCTAAGCCTGGCCACTACAACATCAGTCAGTATATGTAACCAAGCCCAAGTCTGGCCACTATAACATCAGTCAGTACTTGTAACCAAGCCTAAGCCTTGTCACTATAACATCAGTCAGTACATGTAACCAAGTCTAAGCCTGGCCACTACAACATCAGTCAGCACATGTAACCAAGCCTAAGTCTGGCCACTATAACATAAGTCAGTACTTGTAACCAAGCCTAAATCTGGCCACTATAACATCAGTCAGTAATTGTAATCAAGCCTAAGCCTGGCCACTACAACATCAGTCAGTACATGTAACCAAGCCTAAGTCTGGCCACTATAACATCAGTCAGTACATGTAACCAAGCCTAAGCCTGGCCACTATAACATCAGTCATCAAGAACTGCAAGAAGCCCCTATCACGAGCCTTTTCCATCCTATGGAGAGGGAGCATGGACACGGGGGTCGTCCCTCAGTTACTAAAAACAACAGACATAGCCCCACTCCACAAAGGGGGCAGTAAAGCAACAGCAAAGTACTACAGACCAATAGCACTAACATCCCATATCATAAAAATCTTTGAAAGGGTCCTAAGAAGCAAGATCACCACCCATCTAGAAACCCATCAGTTACACAACCCAGGGAAACATGGGTTTAGAACAGGTCGCTCCTGTCTGTCTCAACTACTGGATCACTACGACAAGGTCCTAAATGCACTAGAAGACAAAAAGAATGCAGATGTAATATATACAGACTTTGCAAAAGCCTTCGACAAGTGTGACCATGGCGTAATAGCGCACAAAATGCGCGCTAAAGGAATAACAGGAAAAGTCGGTCGATGGATCTATAATTTCCTCACTAACAGAACACAGAGAGTAGTCGTCAACAGAGTAAAGTCCGAGGCAGCTACGGTGAAAAGCTCTGTTCCACAAGGCACAGTACTAGCTCCCATCTTGTTCCTCATCCTCATATCCGACATAGACAAGGATGTCAGCCACAGCACCGTGTCTTCCTTTGCGGATGACACCCGAATCTGCATGACAGTGTCTTCCATTGCAGACACTGCAAGGCTCCAGGCGGACATCAACCAAATCTTTCAGTGGGCTGCAGAAAACAATATGAAGTTCAACGATGAGAAATTTCAATTACTCAGATATGGTAAACATGAGGAAATTAAATCTTCATCAGAGTACAAAACAAATTCTGGCCACAAAATAGAGCGAAACACCAACGTCAAAGACCTGGGAGTGATTATGTCGTAGGATCTCACCTTCAAGGACCAAAACATTGTATCAATCGCATCTGCTAGAAAAATGACAGGATGGATAATGAGAACCTTCAAAACTAGGGAGGCCAAGCCCATGATGACACTCTTCAGGTCACTTGTTCTATCTAGGCTGGAATATTGCTGCACTCTAACAGCACCTTTCAAGGCAGGTGAAATTGCCGACCTAGAAAATGTACAGAGAACTTTCACGGCGCGCATAACGGAGATAAAACACCTCAATTACTGGGAGCGCTTGAGGTTTCTAAACCTGTATTCCCTGGAACGCAGGAGGGAGAGATACATGATTATATACACCTGGAAAATCCTAGAGGGACTAGTACCGAACTTGCACACGAAAATCACTCACTACGAAAGCAAAAGACTTGGCAGACGATGCACCATCCCCCCAATGAAAAGCAGGGGTGTCACTAGCACGTTAAGAGACCATACAATAAGTGTCAGGGGCCCGAGACTGTTCAACTGCCTCCCAGCACACATAAGGGGGATTACCAACAGACCCCTGGCAGTCTTCAAGCTGGCACTGGACAAGCACCTAAAGTCAGTTCCTGATCAGCCGGGCTGTGGCTCGTACGTTGGTTTGCGTACAGCCAGCAGCAACAGCCTGGTTGATCAGGCGCTGATCCACCAGGAGGCCTGGTCACAGACCGGGCCGCGGGGGCGTTGACCCCCGAAACTCTCTCCAGGTAAACTCCAGGTAATTATACGTTTATGCTATACATAATTGACTTAAAACAAGAAACAGTACACAACTGCAAATAAAATACAGGACCTATCCGGCATCAGATGTAATAACCTTCCATTGCCTAATAATTCACCACACACACAACACCGTGTGGGCTTCCAACAACTCCCCCCCTTATCCCCCTCCTAATCTAAATCACACAGGTTTACCACAGCAACCTGCATTAATCTTACAGACATGTTGACATATATACATAAATATTACAGTTGTCATGCTAGTCCACAAAGTGTATTACACGACCACAAGACTGCTTGAACAATGTACCAACAACAGTCATGGTTTAGGTATATATCACAACAATCAATACATTATCACAACAGAAAATACATTTACCACACATCAGGAATTCACTGCAGGTACTGAGACCTATTCCTAAAATTCTCCCCAGCACAACCTTGTGGGAAGCCTCACCCCCCCCCCCCTCCCCTTGCGTTTCTCACCCAAACCTATTCTCAACCAAACATACAAATAATACAGTAAAGAAAATTAATACAACATCTTATCACATTGCTACAGTACATGTATATACAATAGCCCATTTCGCAGCATCCTCAAGTAATAAGAGGGACACCCTCTTATTACAAAGGTTCTGTACATGTGTATACAAGAGGCCACATAACAGCAGGCCCCTCACAACTAACAGTACCACTGTTTTTATATAGTGTGAATACACAGGTATAATATACATACCCAATACTTAACAATATTCTATATAACATAAAGACGCTCCTCAAACCTCCGCCAAGCAACCCTACCACATACAACACACAACTACCACAACTAACACCTCCCACACTCAATCCACATAGACCCCACGCCATAATATTATACAACATAACATAATAGTCCAAAATTCATACACACACCAGTGGCATACACCACCTCAACCACACCAGCGTACCTTTGGCGCACACAGGCGCAGGCAGCAACACCTCTTAACAGGACCTAACACACCTCATGTTTCATAATTTGCAAATTGCAGACACATCTGAACAGCAACATATCAAGCCACTTTCATCCTGACACTGGGCACATGTTCCACCCACAAGGCGCACGCTAACTGGCACCCCAAGACACGCACTCCATTAATTGGCGCTGCCATCATGCAGCAGACCTCGCCACACCTGCCACAACGTGTCCCGCCCCTACCTAAACTCTGCTCTCACCAGGCTAAGGTTTCCTCCCTCACTGCCCCACTTGGGCCCTGGGGACCACGTTTGCCATGCTGTCCACGCACGACACCCATCCCACCTGGCACCACCTGCTGTCACTGCTCACCTCCAGTAGCACACCACCCCCTGTCTACCGATGCCTTCTTCCCTGTACATTGAGCTGGCATCAGGATGTCATCAGAGTCCGACATTGCTGCCGCCCTCTTCCTCGTCCCAGCGTCCTCCATGTTTGTGACCGGGGTGTCCACACGATGAACCTCTACCACCACCTTCGTCGGTGCCTTCTGACCAGGGGTCATTACGTTCCCTTCAGCCTCACCAGCACCAACAACCACCTCCTGCTGCTCAACCACCACGGACCCGAGCTCTGGGCTGGCCGACGACACAGCCAGGGAGACCACATCCGTAGACAGGAACATGGTATGCAAAACCAACGCTAATGTCACATCCAAGTCCTCCATTTCTGCCGTCATCTGGTCCTCCCCAAAAGCCTGCTGTACCACCGGCGATGCAGGCAACTCGGGAAACGTCATCTCCAATTTCGACTCTACCACTGGCTCCTTAGTCTCCTCACTCCAAAGGCGACCACACCCACCATCTCCTTGTCGTCTATGTATGGGAGCCTCCTGCTCATTGTCATGTGTTGCTCCACCGGCCAGCCTCCTGGCCTGCCATCGCTGCCCACACGCTGCCGCCATATGATCATAGTCGCTGCAGAGGTGGCACGTCCTTCATTGTCCAGCATGTGACACCATGACCTGCGTGCGGAATTCACCAAGGTACACATGCGACGGTATGGCCTGGCGTGGAGACATCTTAAGGGTAGACCAGCATATGCCCCAGCCACCCACTTGCCTTGTTTTGCCATGTGTACCACTACATATCTTCTGAAAGCACTGCTGAGATCCATTGCATCGGCCTCGAAGGCCACATTGCGCAGTTTTACCTACATGTATTGTCGTGAGACATCCACCATATGCACACGCACTGCTGGGGACACATCTATGCAGATATCTTGGAACTGCTCAACCAGCTCCTCGTACACTGGCCCCGTGAGTATTTTTTTTTTTTTTTATTTAAAACCAATACAGTATTACATATATAAATAAACATTAAAGAAAACATCTGGAATCACAAAACCTGAAACTCATTACTGTTACAATAACTCCTATACTAAATCCGACACAAAAAGAATACGTCTTAACACTGGCTACAACCTGCATGTAGACCATCACAGTGAAAACAACCCCATCCATATACATGTTATAATCAAACAGTTCTTGTAATTTTAATTCATTACTACTTTACAACAACCTTTTGTAATCTAGCCAAAAACTTAAATCAAGAAACTACACTTAATAGCAACACAATACCAGGTTTATAACCTATTATATAAACGTAAAATGAAAACAAACCATCATATATAAATATTTATCACAAAATTACCACACCTGTCACATATCATACATACAAACCAAAAATAAAATAACACGTCACGACTCGACAAATAGGAAATTACTCAAGAATTGTATCAATAAGACCAAAATATGCATCCAAAAATACGTAAACAAAAACATTCGATTACACCTAACATTCATGAAATAACGTCTAACATTCATAACGAGCCCATGGGCTCCACATCCACACATGGCATGAGAAAGTATGATCACCAATAGTGACGTTATAAGTTTGTCTTGTTCCCCCCCACACGCATACCGCTTTACCATAATAAAAGAAGCACAATATATACTGATGCTACAACACATGGCAAACCTCATACCCAATACTCTCATAACCTATACACCATAAATCACCATGTCTCTTTAACATGTAAGAGGTGTTCCAGTCATACTCTCACACACTAGCCCCTCCCCCCGGGGAGACCAGCCCACCGCATCCCCTGACCCCTCCTCTCCTACATCCCCAAGAGAACCCCCACTGTTAAACCATGATAGCTTACAGGGAAATCCCTCTCCCACCTTATCCCATAAAGAACCCGATTCCGACACAGCGTACGATGAAAGGTTGCCGCCAATACTCTTTTATGCACCCCCCCCCTCCACCTGACCCCTCATTGCCCACGACACATACACAAAATCCACAATAAGGTAACCAAGTGCCCACTGCACAGGGATTCCCACCCCTCCCACATCCAAACTTAGAGCCCACAAGACCAAAATCCCCCTTCCCACCCATCGTACCACTCTCCCCATCCACTCCCGCACATCCCCCAATCATTCACAGAAACAGACTGCATGAAAGGTTGTATCCTCATCCCCACAAACCCCACAGACGCCCTCCTCACGAACCCTCCTGTCTCGAAGAACTGCACCTGATGGCAGGATACTGTGCAAGAACCGGAACATCACCTCCCGCTCCCACGGCCGGATGCAGAGCCTACACAACCTATCCCAAATATCCCCCCATGCATACATTGGATACACTCCTTCCACAGACGCCACTTCCCTTTCCCCCACCACTTTCTCTAAAACCCCCACCCTCATGTGTGTCATATCCCTAACATACAAGAGCACCCTCAACATGTCCTCACACACACGCAAATCCTTCCCTCCCACCATCTTCTGATATCCTCACACAAAAGGTGCAACCCACCACCTTTACAACCCCCACTCGGAGAAACCCCCTCTTTACATATACACTCATAATCCTACTCTTTAAATTAATTAACCCCAGCTCGCCTCTGCGCACTGGGAAAGTTACAACCCCCTCCATAACCAATCACATCCCGACCCCCAAATAAACCTAAAGACTCTCTTCAATAATGCCGCAATATCTGATTGCAACAAAGGGTACATAGCGACTACATGCCAAATTTTACTATATAGTAAGACGTTTACTACAATAATCCTCTAATGAAGCGTTAAATGTCCCGGCCACAACCCATCCAACCGTCTATTCACCCTTTCCACGACACTCCCAGAATTAACCATCCTAGCTTGCTGTACATCCTGCATATACTCAATCCCACAAATCTTAACCCGATTCACAACACCCCACCTCCCACTACCTTCCCCTCCCAATCCCCTAACCCCATAAACTTAAACTTCTCTACATTCACCCTCATACTAGTAGCCCCTCGAAACAGGTCTGCAATCCTCCCCACCCCTCCTAAACCTCCAAAACCTTCCCCCTCCCACACAAGAATCGTTGTGTCATCTACATAACCGACAATTCCTGGCACACTTCGTCCTACCCACCCCTGTCGCTCCCCACTCACACATACCTCCACCGCTCTAAAAAATGGATCCTGCAAACATGCAAAAAGTAGTTGGGATAAAGGACATCCCTGCCACAGACCTCTACCCATAGGGATCCACTCCCCCACCCTTCCATTCACCTGCACCCGTACACCCGCTCTATGGTACAACGTTTGTATCCACCTCACAATCTCATCCCCAAACCCTTGTCTCCTCAGTATCCACCACAACACATCTCTCTCGACACTATCATATGAGGCCCTCCAATCTAAGGCCAACTCCCCCCCCTCCATTCCTTGCGCACTCTCCACAAACCCCCGAATCACCCAGTGCCCCTCATACATGGTCCTTCCTGGCACCCCATACTGGCCCGCTGCCACCACCCTATTGGTCACGCACTTCAACCTATTCCCCAATATTTTAGCAAATAACTTATAATCCACACACAGTAAAGAAATAACTCTATAGTCCTTCACCGTGCATGGACTGGCCACCTTCGGGACCAAGACTACCACCGCAGTTGCTTGCAAAACCCCCAGCTTACCTTTGTTTTTCATCGCATTCAACAACCTCACCAAGAACTCCTTAAGTATGTCCCAATTTTGTAAGTAAAACTCACATGGCAGACCGTCGATTCCCGGGGATTTACCTCTGCTCATTCCCGATAATGCCCGCCACACCTCCCCTTCATCAATGTCCCCACCCAGTGCCATACGGTCCCCCCTGCTCAGTACATTGACCACATGCCCTCCCAACTGCTCTAACGCCTCCCCCCCTGCACTCCACCACTCCTCAAAGAAGTCCCAAACCATTCATCCACATAACAACCCATCCCTTCTGCTGTACAAAGCACCTGCCTCACGCAAAAATCTCCAACCTCCTCCTGCACTAACAAACATTCCATCTCTGTAGCCGCCTGATGTTTCCGCTGCCCCCGCAGAACACACGCCGATGGCCTGTCACCCCACAAAACTTCCTCCAACCCACCCTTAACCCGCACTGCATCAAACTTCTGATTCTGCAATTCCCTGATGCGTTGCTTCAGCCCCTCTATTTCCTCCACAGGATAGCCCCTACCCCCCACCCCTCTCCCATAACAATCCCTCAACTGCCCCTCTAAATATCTTATAAGCCCAAAAGTCATCTGAGCCTCCCCCTTGCCCTGTCTAACATAATACGCCCTAATTCTCCCCTTTGCCACTCCATCCCACCACGCCAACATATCCCCAACAGTTTCCCCTCCCAACCACAACTCCCTCCACAATTGCGCAAACCCCTCCCTCTCCCCTCCATCTTCAAGGAGCTGAACATTCAATTTCCAAAAACTCCTATGCCTCTTAGGCAACCCGACCCACCCTACTTGAACAATTACCGCCCGATGATCTGAATATGATACGTCCACCACACACACCCTTTCCACCCTTGCAGTCTGTGTTACGTACAAACGGTCCAGACGAGCAGCATACCCTTGTCATACAAACGTGTGCTGCACCTCCCACGCCTCACCTGTAGCTACATCCCACAACCCCGCCCCTCTCAAAAGATCCCCTAACACTACAGAGTGAAACCCTGCCCATCTAGGCTCCACATCTTTCCTTCTCACCACACAATTTCAGTCACCCCCCACAACCACCATGGGAGGAAGTGACCGGAGGTGGTACACTAACACATCCCTCACAAAGGCAGTCTTTACACGACCATCCCCCCTCTGTGGGCCCATAGACACACACTAGCACGACCCTCTTCCCCATCCACAGCCCATCCACTCGCATGACTTGTCCTTCCTCCCCTACCTCACTATGATACACAACAAACAGGCTGGTCTCTCGCGAAAGGATGGCAACCCCCCCTTTCAATCGAGGTGAATGTGCAACACCTGAAATCCATCCAGTACCAACTCACACCCGGCTTTATAATTGTGCTCTTGCACAAAAGCCACATCCACTCCATACCTTCATAGAAAACCCACAAACCACATACACTTCACTCTGTCTCACAACCCATTTACATTTATTGAAACACACTTTAAGCCAGCTATACCTTGTGCCCTGTCGGCACTGATCCACTTTTAGATGCCTGCCGGTGTTTACCACCATGTACACGACCAGACACCGGAGGTCTTCCAGTGTCCACTGCCGGACCCCTTGGCCCCTTAGGGCCTCCTCTGCCCACACCTTCTTCCCAGGCCTCTGCGCCAGGGTGAGGACATCATCAGAGTCTGACAATGCCGCTGCCCGTTTGCATGATCCTCCCACTGCTGCCAGCAGCAACAGCCTGGTTGATCAGGCGCTGATCCACCAGGAGGCCTGGTCACAGACCGGGCCGCGGGGGCGTTGACCCCCGAAACTCTCTCCAGGTAAACTCCAGGATAGCTACCTCCAGAAGGCCTTCTTTGTGCATAACCGCCTCTACAGTGATGACATCCATCCCAGCAGCCTGTTTCTCAACCAGCCCCTCCACATCCTGGGACCACACACAAGACACATTCCCAAGGGATAATTCAATCCCCTCCTCTTCTACCTCTCCCAGTGTGTCCAAAAATCCCTTCAGCACATTCGCTAATGTGTCGTCCACTCTCTCCTCCGTGACCATCCTGCCCTCCACGCCCAGCGTGACTGGGCCAACGGAGGAAGGATCTCCAGGTAGAGTCATACAAGACTCCTCAATCAGCTCCTCTCGCTCCACCTCTTCACTCCACAATGACGACTTTGGATGTGCACCCAACTCAGGCACAACAGTCACCTCCTGGACGGTCTCTTCCATTGGTGGCCACCCTACATCCTTCTTCCACTGTTGACGGCCACATTGTGCTGCAACGTGATCGTACTCTCCACAAAGACGACAAGTGCGGCGTTGCCCAGCATAGGACACCATCACTTGCATACGAAATTCATTCATCACTACATACGACGGTATGGGATGTTTCAAAGACATTTTCAGCGAGAAGGTACCTTCAAGGAGGCCAGCATATGCGCCCTCCATCCACTTTCCGATGGTCGCCACATGTACATTCCCATACCTGAATACCTGCCGTAAGTCCATCTCATCAGCTTCAAAAGGCACGTTTCGTACCTTAACCCATGTGTAGTAACGTGAAACATCGATGAGCCTCACTGTGACTGCCAGGTTGACAACCACACAATGGTCTTGATATTTGTTGACTAACTGCTCGCAGACACTCGTTCTTAGCTTAACAAAGACCCTATAGGCTCCATTAAGCACCACTCCATAAATTTCTTCATCAGCTACACCATAAGTCTCCCTGGGCGGTCACAGCCCCCCGCACCAGCTGTATACAGTGTTGATCCGCCTTCGTATTTGCTCCGCCATATTGAGAAAATCTCAGCTTGTCTCAACGGCCAGCAGAGGGCAGTGCAACGAACGTCCGTTCACTACACAGGTCGAGCGACGAATGTGTGAGTAGTTTCACAAATATCCGGTAGGCTCCATGTAAAGCCACACCGTACAAATCCTCGTCTGCAACACCATAAGTGTCACAGATAATCTTGGGTAGCAATACCTGTGCAGTCTCAGGCGTAATCGCCCCCCAAATAAGCTCTATACCAACGGTATTCACCAGCCTCCTCACGCTAAATGCCATGACGTCACTGGATAGCTTGCTAGACTGTCAGTAGAGAGGTGTGAGGCACGTCCACACTCCCTGACAGCTAGGTCGTGAATGAGTCAGTAATTGTTACCAAGCCTAAGCCTGCCCACTACAACATCAGTCAGTCTGTTCACATTGCAACTTGCTCCATAAACGTACTTATCTATGTTCATGTTATCATAGTGGGTTATAGATCTACTCAGGCTTTTAACTGCATTCCCATAACAATCATTTTCATTATTTTTTTTTATTTTATTTAAAAAACACAATACACATCATACATGTATGCTATACTTAGGTTACATAAACAAAGAAACGTGATCCATTAAATAATAAAAACAAAACTCCACATTCCTTATCCCAACACTAAACTTATACTTAAGAAAAATCACGTTCAACTGTAAATGCTTGATTCCCCCTCCAAAATGCCCAACCAGCACACACAACATACATATAACTAAAACCAGCCCACACCTGAACATACAGGTGGGTTTATTATATCCATAAAATACAGCCAGTATCTTATAACACAAAAGGCAATATTATCCTAAGAATGTCACACTTATTTACACTATATATGAAACTTTATATACAAAGACATTCTCATATAATCCAATTCGTTGCACACTCATTAGTATTGTATATTAAACTTTATACACGAAGACATAAAACTTTTTTTTTTTTTAAAGCAACATACACATAAACCTAAAGAAACACAAGCCGACAATTAGCAAATCAACAACCGTGGCAGACAATGTCAGTACATACACACAAAAAAAAAATACATTTTAACACATTGATATAACAAAATTCTACGAAAAAAAAAACATACTGACTACTAATACAAAACGTCGGAGTCATTATAAAACATGTAGGAATAAGTCCTACAATCATATATATATGTATATATATATGCATGCACATACACACCTACGCGTATGTGCACATGTGTTCGTACAGAATAAACTGGATTATACATAGATATAAAACGCTAAATGACTACTCACCAAATAAACTAAAAAAATATTACATCCACTGATAGAACTATACCTAAGACATTGGTTCCCACTAACACAACCCAGGGCAACATGGGTTTAGAACAGGTCGCTCCTGTCTGTCTCAACTATTGGATCACTACGACAAGGTCCTAAATGCACTAGAAGACAAAAAGAATGCAGATGTAATATATACAGACTTTGCAAAAGCCTTCGACAAGTGTGACCGTGGCGTAATAGCGCACAAAATGCGTGCTAAAGGAATAACAGGAAAAGTCGGTCGATGGATCTATAATTTCCTCACTAACAGAACACAGAGAGTAGTCGTCAACAGAGTAAAGTCCGAGGCAGCTACGGTGAAAAGCTCTGTTCCACAAGGCACAGTACTCACTCCCATCTTGTTCCTCATCCTCATATCCGACATAGACAAGGATGTCAGCCACAGCACCGTGTCTTCCTTTGCAGATGACACCCGAATCTGCATGACAGTGTCTTCCATTTGTGACACTGCAAAGTTTCAGGCGGACATCAACCAAATCTTTCAGTGGGCTGCAGAAAACAATATGAAGTTCAACGATGAGAAATTTCAATTACTCAGATATGGTAAACATGAGGAAATTAAATCTTCATCAGAGTACAAAACAAATTCTGGCCACAAAATAGAGCGAAACACCAACGTCAAAGACCTGGGAGTGATCATGTCGGAGGATCTCACCTTCAAGGACCATAACATTGTATCAATCGCATCTGCTAGAAAAATGACAGGATGGATAATGAGAACCTTCAAAACTAGGGAGGCCAAGCCCATGATGACACTCTTCAGGTCACTTGTTCTATCTAGGCTGGAATATTGCTGCACACTAACAGCACCTTTCAAGGCAGGTGAAATTGCCGACCTAGAAAATGTACAGAGAACTTTCACGGCACGCATAACGGAGATAAAACACCTCAATTATTGGGAGCGCTTGAGGTTCCTAAACCTGTATTCCCTGGAACGCAGGAGGGAGAGATACATGATTATATACACCTGGAAAATCCTAGAGGGACTAGTACCGAACTTGCACACGAAAATCACTCACTACGAAAGCAAAAGACTTGGCAGACGATGCACCATCCCCCCAATGAAAAGCAGGGGTGTCACTAGCACGTTAAGAGACCATACAATAAGTGTCAGGGGCCCAAGACTGTTCAACTGCCTCCCAACACACATAAGGGGGATTACCAACAGACCCCTGGCAGTCTTCAAGCTGGCACTGGACAAGCACCTAAAGTCGGTTCCTGACCAGCCGGGCTGTGGCTCGTACGTTGGTTTGCGTGCAGCCAGCAGCAACAGCCTGGTTGATCAGGCTCTGATCCACCAGGAGGCCTGGTCACAGACCGGGCCGCGGGGGCGTTGACCCCCGGAACTCTCTCCAGGTAAACTCCAGGTACACATACACAAAGTTAATGTTACCGATTAACACTCAATATATAATATAACCTTCCATACAAAATGAAGGGTATATATAAACCCCATAAAATACCTATATATTCTCGTGCATAGTCCATAATGTACCTCTTCAATACGATAAAAAAAAAGACGTATGACAAGGATAAAGCTATCATCAGATTCGAATATATAAACATATCCTCACATATACATATGATTATAAACCCCCTATATAAAATGTTTCTTATAACAATAAAAGAAAAAACAAAATCACATACAACTTTAAACTCTGTGGTTTTACAAAAATCATAAGGTCTACATACCCCGGAGCCCCCGACGGCTCCCTGCAAATAAACTTTACCCACATCAAAACACCTTGCAAACCAGTCAACCATTCCTCATCAGGCATCCAAGCACTCCAAGAGGACACACCACTGAAGAGACCAACCCCTTGTCTCTCACCCCGTCACCAAGCGGAGTAAACGTTCAACAGTAAATCCACGATATCCCTCCGGAAAACTAGTTACCCACCGTCCCCCATATAATTGTTTGTTCCTACATGCTGTCTTATAAAAACACGCCGCTAACGCTTTTATCCTAATGTTTCCCTCCACCTCCCTCATCCCCCAAGAAACATACAAGTAATCAACTATTACGTATCTGATAGCCCTCCCCACCTCGTTGGGCACCCCTCCCATATCTAACATTACAGCCCTTAAGGGTGATATCTGACCCCCCCCCCCCCCAATAAAAGGAAAATCCTCTTCAACCACAATCTTACCACCTCCAAATCTGAACAAAAATATACTACATGGAAAGCAGTTTCAACTTCCCCACAAAAACCGCATGACGCATCTCTCACAAAACCCATTCATCTTAGCACCTCTTTCGATGCTAACGTCCCCATAAGAAATCTATATACTAATTCCCTCACTCTTGCCTGTATTTTTAGTTTACTAAATTCCACCCATATCACTCTCCAATCATATGTGGGATACACTGCCATCCCCTGCATTGATTCCTGACGACGACCCACACCCACCAACCGTTTTACCTTGAGTTTTTTAACATTGCGAACCTTTAACGTAAACCTCAACATATCTTCACACTCCACTAAGTCCCTTCCTCCCCACCATTAGCGGATATCCCCCATCACCTCCCCCACCCGAAGACCCCTTTCCCCCGCTGCTCGAATATACCTCTGCTTCACATATAGCGCCTTCACCCTAGATCCTAATGCCATCAATCCCAATCCTCCCTGTCTTACCGAAGTCATTACCACATCTTTGCCCAACCATGCCCTCCCAAAACCCCACACATACCTTAAGTCTCTTCTTTGTAATTCCATAATATCCTGACTTCGTAAGGGATAAATTTCCGCCACTCCCCACACCTTACTATAAATCAGCGTATTTACCACCACAACCCTTTGATGCAAGGTTACATCCCTGGCCCTTAGACTCCTGAGCCTACTCAAAGCTCTGTCCATTACCATTTCTGAATTAACCCTCCTGCTCTCCTGTGCATCTGCCAAATACAAAATCCCACAAATCTTTAGCCTTTCTACAGTTATCCAGCCAAACTCCTCCCCCAAGGTCCCGCCTACCCAAGCGCCTACCTCCAGCAATCGTGATTTCTGCTTATTAACTCTCATCCCAGTAGCATTCCCAAAAATCTCAATTACCCTTCCCACTTTACTTAAATCTTCTATCTCATTAAGTAAAACAGTTGTATCATCTACATAACCAACAATATTCCCACAAAAGCCTCCACTCTCCCCCATCCTTCCCATCCCACCATCAACCAGAACATAGAAAGGATTCTGCATACATGCAAAGAGTATTTGGGAGAGTGGACACCCCTGCCTTAAACCCCTCCCCATGCTTACAGGACTACCCAACCTACCATTTACCTGTACTCTCATCGATGCATCCGCATACAATGTCCTCACCCATCCCGCCACCCTCCCTCCAAAACCCATTCTCACCATACTCTCAATCAAAAATTCCCTATCCACATAATCATAAGCTTTCTCCCAATCCAGACCTAGAATACCTCCCTTACTACTACCCTCAAGGAAATCCCGAATACGTCCATGACCTGCCTGCATACTCCTCCCCGGGATACCAAACTGTCCCCCATGTATCACCAACCCCATGACCTTCTTCAGTCTATTACCCAAAATTTTCACAAAAACCTTGTAATCTGCGCACATCAGAGATATTGCTCAGTAAGCACTCAACTCTCTTCCCCCCCCCCCTCTGCTTTGGCACCAAAACTATGACACCCGTACTTTGCAATGTGCCCAACTTCCCACTGGTTAACATATGATCCAATACCCTAACAAAGCACTGCCTAATACACCCCCAATGTGCTCTATAAAAATCATTTGGTATTGGGCCCCTACTTAAACAAGATGGGTCCTACACAGATGACAGCAAGGAAATGAGTGAGCTACTCAAGTCCCAATATGACTCAGTTTTTAGCAAGCCGCTAACCAGACTGAGAGTCGAAGATCAAAATGAATTTTTTATGAGAGAGCCACAAAATTTGATTAACACAAGCCTATCCGATGTTATCCTGATGCCAAATGACTTCGAACAGGCGATAAATGACATGCCCATGCACTCTGCCCCAGGGCCAGACTCATGGAACTCTGTGTTCATCAAGAACTGCAAGAAGCCCCTATCACGAGCCTTTTCCATCCTATGGAGAGGGAGCATGGACACGGGGGTCGTCCCTCAGTTACTAAAAACAACAGACATAGCCCCACTCCACAAAGGGGGCAGTAAAGCAACAGCAAAGAACTACAGACCAATAGCACTAACATCCCATATCATAAAAATCTTTGAAAGGGTCCTAAGAAGCAAGATCACCACCCATCTAGAAACCCATCAGTTACACAACCCAGGGCAACATGGGTTTAGAACAGGTCGCTCCTGTCTGTCTCAACTACTGGATCACTACGACAAGGTCCTAAATGCACTAGAAGACAAAAAGAATGCAGATGTAATATATACAGACTTTGCAAAAGCCTTCGACAAGTGTGACCATGGCGTAATAGCGCACAAAATGCGCGCTAAAGGAATAACAGGAAAAGTTGGTCGATGGATCTATAATTTCCTCACTAACAGAACACAGAGAGTAGTCGTCAACAGAGTAAAGTCCGAGGCAGCTACGGTGAAAAGCTCTGTTCCACAAGGCACAGTACTAGCTCCCATCTTGTTCCTCATCCTCATATCCGACATAGACAAGGATGTCAGCCACAGCACCGTGTCTTCCTTTGCAGATGACACCCGAATCTGCATGACAGTGTCTTCCATTGCAGACACTGCAAGGCTCCAGGCGGACATCAACCAAATCTTTCAGTGGGCTGCAGAAAACAATATGAAGTTCAACGATGAGAAATTTCAATTACTCAGATATGGTAAACATGAGGAAATTAAATCTTCATCAGAGTACAAAACAAATTCTGGCCACAAAATAGAGCGAAACACCAACGTCAAAGACCTGGGAGTGATTATGTCGGAGGATCTCACCTTCAAGGACAATAACATTGTATCAATCGCATCTGCTAGAAAAATGACAGGATGGATAATGAGAACCTTCAAAACTAGGGAGGCCAAGCCCATGATGACACTCTTCAGGTCACTTGTTCTATCTAGGCTGGAATATTTGCTGCACTCTAACAGCACCTTTCAAGGCAGGTGAAATTGCCGACCTAGAAAATGTACAGAGAACTTTCACGGCGCGCATAACGGAGATAAAACACCTCAATTACTGGGAGCGCTTGAGGTTTCTAAACCTGTATTCCCTGGAACGCAGGAGGGAGAGATACATGATTATATACACCTGGAAAATCCTAGAGGGACTAGTACCGAACTTGCACACGAAAATCACTCACTACGAAAGCAAAAGACTTGGCAGACGATGCACCATCCCCCCAATGAAAAGCAGGGGTGTCACTAGCACGTTAAGAGACCATACAATAAGTGTCAGGGGTCCGAGACTGTTCAACTGCCTCCCAGCACACATAAGGGGGATTACCAACAGACCCCTGGCAGTCTTCAAGCTGGCACTGGACAAGCACCTAAAGTCAGTTCCTGATCAGCCGGGCTGTGGCTCGTACGTTGGTTTGCGTGCAGCCAGCAGCAACAGCCTGGTTGATCAGGCGCTGATCCACCAGGAGGCCTGGTCACAGACCGGGCCGCGGGGGCGTTGACCCCCGAAACTCTCTCCAGGTAAACTCCAGGTACCGTCTATCCCTGGTGTTTTCCCGGTACTCATCCCGAAAACTGCCTCTTCCACCTCAACCTCACTTATACCAACCTCCAACCCCACTCTATCCTGCTCACTTAAAACACTATGGAACCCCCCTTCAAAAATACCCTCCCAGGAACCCCCCTCCCTCCAACTCCATTTCTCCCTAAACCAACTATCAGCATAGAGACTCATACTTTCTGTATTGGATAGGACCCGACCCTCTGGATACCCTCCCACCCCAGGGCTTGTCTCCAATTGTAGAATGGTGGTTACACTCTGTCGGTCCCGAAATTTATGTAAAACATACCCGGACGGCTTATCACCCCACAATACGTCCTCTAACCCCGCTCTAACCCTAATTGCATCAAACCTATCATTGTGTAATTCAGCTATTCTACTCCGCAGACTGTCCATATCATCCCTCCTACCACCTCCCCCAACATAACAGTCTTGCAACTGTCCCTCCAGATAATTTTGCAACCCAAAACGCCACCTCGCCTCTTCTCGTCCCCTAACCTTAAAAAAATTCGCTATTTCAGGTTTGGCCTGCATTTCCCACCAATCTAACAGATCTATCTCCCTGTCCCTAGCCTCCCAAAAATGCAACCACCAATCACTGAAAAAAGGCCCCTCCCCCTCCTCCTTAAGAAGCCTTACATTTAACTTCCAGTACCCAGAAAAAATACGCACCACTCCATCCCACATCAAATCTGCTATTACCACCCTGTGATCAGAAAACCCCACATCGAAGGTTTGCACCCTCACAACATCTATACCCTGCTTAATATAGATTCTGTCCAATTGTGCTTCATATCCCCTACGGACGAACGTGTGCTCCACTAGGTATCCCCCCCTCCCCACCACATCAACAACTCCAATATCTCGCAATACATCCCTCAGAACACTTAACACACAACCCGCCCCTCTCGGTTCGACATCACCACTCCGAATCACACAATTCCAATCACCTCCAATTACTGTTATAGCAGGCAAACCTCTCAAGTGATACAGCAATACCTCCCTGACAAAATCTACTTTTACCCTGGTATTACTAGTTGCTGGCATGTAAACTCCTACGAAACTAGCTCGACTCTCACCCCAGATACCATCCACCCTCACGACCCTCCCACCCCCCCCCTCTTCCCAACCGATGACACGCAAGGGGCTGGTCTCCTTTACCGCCACTGCTACCCCACCTTTCAATTGCAAACCACTGGTAACATACATCCGATATCCTTTCACCCACAACACACATCCAGCCCTGTGATTATGCTCTTCCAAAAAGCATATGTCGACATCAAACCGCCTTAAAAACCACTCCAACCAAACTTTCTTGACTTCAGTCTTAAGTTCATTAACATTAAGCGTGACACATCCGAAAATTATAGAAGGGGCGGCTTTCCCCTATGCCGCTGGGATTTACTCACTGCACTTTTCACATTACGTGTTCCCTTGCCACTCGAGTTTTCCTGTGCAGTCACCTCCCCCCTCCCTTTCCCACTGTGCAACTCAGGTGCACCTCTACCACTATGTGGCATCGGCTCCACCACCGCTGCCCATGACTTCTTCCCCGGCCTCTGCCCCGGGGTAATGACCTCGTCTATCTCTGATGCCGCAGTTCTTTTTCTAGAACTTCCACTTACACACATATCACCATCAGGCGAATCCTCCTGGTGTACCTCCACGACCACCACACGCTCCAGCCCTTTCTTACTCAAGTCTTCCTCCACGATTTGTTGTCCCTCCAGCGCTCCGGCTTCACATAAACTGAGGACACCTTCTGCACAGTGCTCCTCCCCATCCAAAAAATCCTTGATCACATCTGCCAATAAACCATCCTGGGTCGAAGCTTCCTGGACTAAAGACTCCTCAGATGTCACCTTCGACTCCCCCGACGCCCCTGGGAGAGTGACACACGTCTCCGCCGCCGCCACCTCCCGTTCGACCTCCTCGCTCCAGAGGTCAGTCCTCCAGCCTCCCGAGGCACCAGAGTCAGGCACCAAATCACACGGCTGTTGAATCACAATTGGAGTTTCCAGAACTCGAGGAGCCTGCCTCCTAGGACACTGGGCTGCCATGTGCTCATAAGAGCTACACAGACGACATGTTTTCCTCTTACCAGCATAGTACACATAAACCTGTGTTCTATAACCGGTCATCGTAACATAGGATGGTATAGGCCTTGTTAAAGACATTTTAAGGGTGTAAGAACCTTCCGGCATCCCTTCATATGAACCATCCCTCCACACCCCCATGGTTGCAGAATGCACTGTCCCATAACTGCTAAAAAAACTCCTGTAGGCCATATGCCATGGCCTCGAAGGGTACATTTCGTACCTTCACCCATGTGAAGTACTTAGAGACGTCATGTAACACGACATCCATCGCTGAATTCACACTCATGCGTTGTTCCTGGTAATGCTCGACAATTCTTGTGTAGAAGCCGGCTCGTAGAAATTTCACGAAGATTCTTGTCAAACCATTAAGAGCGACGCCATACAATTCCTCATTGGGAATACCATATGTATCCCTGATGATGTTAGGGAGAAGGATGTTCATCGTATCTCCACTTAACATACCACGAACCAGCTCAATGCAGATAGTATTTACTCTCTGTCCTGTACGTTCCGCCATTTTGATATCCCAAATTGAGCAGCGCACGTCCTCACTACTCAATGGTTGTTGATGAACTGAGGTAGCTCGCCTGAAAACAGCAGAGGGGTGCAGAGCACAACCGCACTCCACCGTGGTCAGGCAGCGAATGATGTTACCAAGCCTAAGCCTGCCCACTACAACATCAGTCAGTCTGTTCACATTGCAACTTGCTCCATAAACGTACTTATCTATGTTCATGTTATCATAGTGGGTTATAGATCTACTCAGGCTTCTAACTGCATTCCTATAACAATCATTTTCATTATTTACTTCTCTTCTAATATTATTTCTAATGCTAGACACAGATATACCAAAGTTATATTCTACATTCTCCTTCTGGGTACTCTTCTTGGCTAACATATCAACATTATCATGAAGGAGTAATCCAATGTGTGATGGGATCCATAGCAATTGTACATTAATTACTTTGTATTAATATCAATCACATTGTCTGCATCGCTATTGGGCCGTGCAGACCTCCTGCGCAAACGCACTTCAGTTCCCTGACAGCAGTAATGTGAGGTGGTGCTTGTCGCGCCTCTGTCGTCAGACCAGGAGAACTACCATTAGTCAACATGGCGTGCAGTTATAGACGCAGGATTAACACTGTCGGTGTTGAACTTCTCAGTGGGGCAATAACGCCAGCCTCAGCCCAGGTATTACTACCTAAAATCATCAGGGACACGTATGGAATTCAGGATGGAGAGTTGTACGGCGTAGCATTGAACGGAGCACGTAGATTTTTTGTGAAACTGCTCTCAGCAACGGTTTACGAGGCGTTGGTCAACCGTTTTCAGGACGTAAGTCTTGATGCAACACCAGCTGTGCATGTGAGGATGATCGATGTATCCAGACATTATACATGGATTAAATTGCGTAATGTCCCCTTTGAGGCGGATGAGACAGATATCAGAAAAGTATTTGAGGAATACGGAACTGTTCATTTGGCCCAGCATGGTAAGTGGGTGTCGGGTGCCTACACAGGTATGCCGGAGGGCACTTTTAACCTAAAAATGTCATTGCAACACCCCATACCGTCTTACGTGTACCTAAAGGAATTCAGGACACAGGTCATGGTGTCATACGCGGGGCAAAGGTGTACCTGCCGACTATGTGGGGAATATGATCACATAGCGGCGGAGTGTGGGAAGCGGCAACGAGCTCCTGGCCCAGGGGCGGAGACATCCGCTTCTACACAGGGGGAAGCAGGTGTTGATCAACGACGTGAAGGAGGGCGTGGTCGTCTATGGAGCGAGATAGTGGATGAGGCGTATAAGGCTGGGGGAGAGGGTGAGGCCCTTGACCAGTTACCTGGTCCAGACACACTTCCAGTGGATCGGGTTGAGCAAAAAGTACAGGAGGAAGTGTTGGAACTTGAGGAGGAATTAGCCGAGGTTCTGAAGTCCTTGTCACCGCCTGAGGAGGTGGCTGCTCCTGGCAGGGTAGTAGAAGACGAGGTGAAGGCTGTGGGGCATCAACAACAGAACTATTCGGACGAAGGGAGTGACAGCGTGACTGAGGTGTCACCGAGATCTTTGTCACTGTGTACAGTGGAGGTAGAGGTACATTGTGAGGCATCCCCAGACCAAGCCATGGAGGATGCGCCTGTCACAAGAAAGAGAGCCGCTGCATCGGATTCAGATGATGTCCTAACGCCAGCGCAGTGGACTGGGAAGCAAATATGGGCAGAAGGTGAAGGTAGTGGTGGCCATGACAGGAGGCACCGAAAGAAGGGGGGGGGGGAGAGAGGGAAGTGTGCAGGTTACAAGTGGTCCCAAACGTTCTGGTGGCCATCGGAAGAGTGAAGAGAGGAGGCAGGGGTGGAAACTTTAATAGGCCTCCGGTGTATGACAGTAAACGTTAATGGTTTGTGTAATAGTGTAAAGAGATAATGGTTTCGAATGTTTCTGAATAAATTTAGAGTGGATGTTGTGTTCCTACAGGAGCACAATTTTAAGGAGGGTAGGGTGTTGGAGATGGAGGGGTTTCAGGTGGTAACCCTGCCATCTGCCCGTTTGAAAGGGGGGGTGGGTATCTTAATTAGGGAGGCGAGCCCGTTTGTTTTGCAGAGAAGTGAGGGGGGGGAAGGGTGTTGCGCGTAGATGGTTTGTGGATGGGAAAACGTGTGGCTTTTATTAGTGTATATGCGCCTGCAGAGAATAACGTACAGGTGAAGCAGGAGTTTGTGTGCGAGGACCTTGTGTTTTTTTTCCGTGCATTACCGGAGGTGGCAATAGTAGGAGGTGATTGGAACTGCGTCATTAGGAGGGCTGATGTGGAACCGAAAGGGGCAGGTTATGTGTCGGTGGCCCTACGAGATTTATTGAGGGATATTAGGTTAAGAGACGCTTTCGAGGGGGGGGGCGTGGGAGACAGAGCATACATTTGTTAGGGGAGGGTATGCAGCGAGGTTAGATAGAGTGTATCTTTCTCACGGGGTTGTAGTGAGAGCTTTCAAAACTGTTGAAGTAGCATGGTCAGATCATAGAGCAGTGTTGGTGGAGGTTGGGTGGGAGGCGCTTGCGGAAATATACAGGAGTTACTGGAAATTAAATATAAGTGCATTGAGTGATGAGGAGGGGTTAGAGGGATTTTCTGTCCTATGGAAGGAGCTTAGTGAGGAGGCACAGGGAGTGGAAGATGTCGTACAATGGTGGGATTGTGTTGCCAAGGAAAGGATTAGGAAATATTATGTGGGGGTGGGCAAACGTATAAATGATTTTAAATATGGGCTTTCAAATTATCTGGAGGACAGGTTAAGGGGCTGTTATGGGAAGGGGGCTGTGGGGGGCAACTATCCTATGGATGAAATTGTCGAGGTCAAGGGGAGACTGAGGGAGTTACAAAATGAGAGGTTTCAAGCGGTAAGGGTGTAGGCAGGGGTAGAGGAGGTGCTTTGGGGAGACAAACCATCGGCGTGTGTTTTGCGACGTCAAAAACAAAGACAGCAGGTTACAGCTATTCCGAGGTTAGAGGTACACGAGATGGCGGGGGGTTATAGAATGGGTCAGGAGATACTAACTACAAAAGGAATGTGTGTGTATGCGGATAAATGGTATGAAGGGTATTGGACAAGTGGGAAGGTGGGAAATGTGGATTTAGAGAAGGTGTGCGAGTATGTGACGTGTAATTTAGGGAATAGTGATAGAAAGGCTTTAGGGGGGGTAATAACAGAGGAGGAAATAGAGTTGGCTTTAAGGGGAATGAGGAAAGGCAAAGCACCGGGAATAGACGGTCTCCCGGCTGAATTTTATCTCCAACATTGGGAGGTGATACGGGGTTTCATGGGTAGGTTATTTAATCAGATGAAGGAGAAGGGTGTGATGGGGGACAAGCAAGCAACAGCAGTTGTAGTGTTGGTCCAGAAGGGTAAGGGGCAGCACACCCTCAAGGAGTACCGTGCCATATCTCTGTTATGTGCTGATTATAAGTTGTTCGCTAAAGTCTTGGGTAATCGGTTCAAATGTGTGGTAGGGAGAGTGGTTTCGAAAACGCAGTATGGTTTGCCTGGAAGGTCGATGATTGAGGGTCATGGAATACTGCGAAGTTTTGTGGAGTCAAAAGGGGGGGGAGGGAGGGCGGCGTTGTTGGCTTTAGACTGGCAGGGGGCCTATGACAGGGTGGAACGAGGAGCATTGGGAGCTATACTTAGGAGGCAGGGTTATGGGGATGAAATAGTTAATTGGGTAACCACGTTGTACAATGGAGCCAAGATGAGGGTACAGATTAATGGATGCTTGGGGGAGGAGATTGTAATGGGTAGGGGACTTAGGCAGGGGTGTCCCATGTCACAAATGTTGTTTGCGTGCATTCAGGACCCCTTCTATAGAATGGTTGAACGTTGTGTATGTGACACGAGTGGAGGTAGGGGGGGTGGGGTAGGGAAAGTGTGGCCGGGAATAATAGGATACGTAGACGATACAACAGTCCTGGTTCGGGAGGGGATGACGTTGGGTGTTTTGGATGATGTTGTGCAACAGTTCGGAAATGCAACAGGGATGCAGGTAAATAGAGAGAAGTCAATGATCATGGGGTTGGGTGATTGGGTGGAGGGGGGGGGAGATGTAACGTTGTGAGAAAACAAACGGTGTCTTTAAAAATTTGTGGTATCACCTATATGGGTGATTTGGAAGCTGCTCGGGAGGAAAACTCGAACAGATTAATGGAAAGGATTCAGGGGCGTCTGGGTGCATTGCGACCTCATCATCTGACTCTCGTGCAACGAGTGATTGTTATAAATGTATTATTGTATAGTAAGGTTTGGCACGTAGCAGCCGTGTTCCCATTAACAGGGACGGCGATTGTGGGAATTCTGAGACGAGTGTTTAACTTTTTGTGGGGTTCAAGGTGCGATTGGCTGAGGAGAGAGGTTGTAATGTTACCTGTGCGCCAGGGTGGGTTGGGGTTGATGGATCTGAGAAGGAGGATTAAATGTGTGTTTCTTAAATGGGAGGTTTTGCGCGAAGGTGTGAGTGGAGGGCAGCTGGGAAAAGTATATGATAGGTTGGGTAAGTTGTATGGTGGTGTGGAGTTGAGGGAATGTGAAACTATTTTGAGGGCTTTGATGTTGGTTAGAGAACCCAGGAAAATTCGAGTAGGGGTTTTGTGTAAGCTGCTTGCAGACAGGATTGTTGTACCAGTTGAGGGATTGTTCCCCATGTACGCATGGACGAGTATTTGGTATAGGTTTAGCAGGTTGAAGTTAAAGCCTAGGGTAAGGGAGGTAATGTATCGTTTTTTGCATGGCATACTACCGTCGGGGGAGGTTTTAAGAACCAGAGGGGTAATTGTGGGCGGAAGGTGTGGAATCTGTGGGGAGGATGAGACGGCGTTCCATGCAGTATACTTTTGTGGGGAACTGGAGGGTGTTAGGTATTGGTTAAGTAGGGTAGTACAGGGGGTGGGGGGCAGAGGGGTGTCGGTTCTGCGTGCACTAAGCCTAGATGTGGGAGGGTTCGATGAGAGTGTTATAAGAGCTTTGGATTATATAATAGTGGATTATATATATATATCGTGGGTGATGAGGGGGAGGGGGAATTGTGAGGTGCGGAGGCGGGTACTAGCGGTAACGGTTTATCGTACGATGTGTCGTAATAGAGAACTGTATGGGAGGAGGTGGGAGAAGGATTTTTCAGAAGGGTATAGAATGTTAACGTTAGGGTTTCTCATTAATCTACAACTTGGGCTGAGTAAGTAAGGGGGGGGGTTTGGGGATTACATACGGGAAGGGGGTTTTCAGGGGGACACAGCGGGGTTGCCTCCTGGGGAGGGGTGAGAGTAAGGTGTATGTGGGTATATGAAGGTGTAGATGAGTGGCATACGTGTATGTAGCATGCAAGTGGGCACAGAAAGCAAAGGTGATATAAAGTAATTACGTAGTACCGAATGAAGAATTCTGTGTTTGATGTGTCAGGGTCGTCATGACCTTCTTCATGTATTAAGTGTGAATGGTGTAAAGATTATAGTTTTAAGACCGTGAAGAGCTTTAGGGCTTATGTAGAGTGTGCGTTTATAGCCTTTATTGGGCATATTTCATGTGCGATAATTGTATCGCAATGAGAGGTTTTTTTAAATTATGTTTGTATTTAGTGTTGTGGGTTTTTAGCGAGTGTACTGTCTTTATTTTAGCATTATATAATGTGCTCATCCAGTTGCTGCGAGATGGAACGATAATGACTTCCATAAATTTGTAATGCCTCGTTAAAAGTTTGTAATGGGACAGTATGGTTTAGTCTCTTACTTTATATAATGTGCTCAGCCGGTGGAAGAGGCTGTATTAATATTTTTTTTTTTTATATTTTATTTATAACATACAATACATTAACAAAAGCATACAGTATGAGAGCATCGACAGACAATATAAATTCATCAATTTCTATACACTGCAATATGCAGTAATATGTCATGCAGCTGATAGGTGAATACTGCCATATACATAATTCTTTACTACAAAATATAACTATTCAAGTAATACAAAATAAAGAATCCTCTGACTCCTTCCCAACTGCTAATTTCAATATCCACACACAATAATTACATACCGCAAAAATGCAAGCAGTATAACCCCCCCCCTATTTACCCCAGCTCACCAAAATGTACAGCATTTCACCGTTGTTCATGTAACTTATAAACTAACCATACTAAATTAAACTTAAGAACATATTAAATTGAAAACAATAACAACTCTACAGTAGTGAAAACGCCAGCTGCTGTCCTAATATTATTTATATATACATATGTATATATATACATTAGAAACTGACTTAGTTTACAATGGGAGTCAAATCCTAACTTTATTGCTGTCCCATGCAGCATTCTCAGACTTGTACTCTTATACGCTACTACGATAGCCTTCAGCAGAAGGCATTAATTAACAATATTAAATAACACTAAGAATGCATGAACTCAGCACTCCCATGCACATCCCAATTACACACAATCGTTCTCTCTTGCACTTATCACTCACCCACGCACATGCACACCAAACCAACATCTTTCGTTTGGCAAGCCCGTTTGGTACCCCCCCCGTTTTTTTATCTAATGCTTTACACAACAATCTAAACCCACTTCCCCCCCCTCACAACTCTAGCAACTCCCCAACAGTTATGGACCTGTAACCCTCAGTGAAAGCTCCCTCCCATCTCCTCCCATAAATTCCCCGATTCCTATTCATTGTCCTACAAAAAATCCTCGCTAAAACTCGTTTCCTCGTCTCCCCATTATCCACCCCTCTCATTCCCCACGATATGTACACGAAATCCACCACGATATAAGCTACTCCCCGTGCCACATTCTCCCCCACCCCCCCTATATCAAGACTCAGCGCTCTCAACACTGACACCCCAGTTCCTCCTATCCTCCTGACCACTTTCCCCAGCCATTCCCTCACACTCCCCAAATAGTCGCAAAAGTATACCACGTGATAGGCTGTTTCCAACTCCCCACATAACCCACACCAACCCTCCTCTACCACACGTCTGTTTCTGAGGACTGATCCAGTAGGCAGAATCCCATGTAAAAATTTGAACATGATCTCTCGCACCCTGGGCCCTAACTTTAGTTTACCGAACAGACTCCATATAGCTCCCCATGCATACATCGGGAACAGCCCCTCAACTGGGGCCGTCTCCTCTACCCTCAATATTCGATATAAATCCCTCACCTTTAATTTGTCTGGCTCGCGCGCCCACAAAAGTGCCCTCAACAAAATCTCACACTCCCTCCATTCCCCACCCACATACATTCCCCTCAAAATATCATGTAACCTTTGTATGCATGTCCCCCTCTGTCCCCCTAATCTTTTCCACTCCCACCTGACAAAAATGCATTTCACCCTCCTTCCCAGGTCCAACAGACCTAAACCTCCCTTCCTCACCGGCAAAGTCACCACCTCCCTCTTCATCCATTCACATCCTGAGCCCCATAAGAACCTAAAAACACTTCTAAGGATACGAGTAATCTCAGCCCTCAGCAATGGAAAAACTGCTGCTACATACCATACCTTACTGTACAGCAATACGTTAATAACAATCGCCCGTTGCAACAATGTCAAGTGATAAGGCCGCAACATCCCCAACCGATGTTCCATGCGTTCCACCATTCTCAACGAATTCGCCTCCCTAGCCTCCCGTATGGTCGCTCTATACGAAATGCCACATATTAATAACTGCCCTTCCTGCCTTCTCACCACATCACAGTCCCAATCAACTCTGTCTCTCCACTCCCCTAGCCCCATGATCTTTGTTTTCTCAACATTTACCGTCATGCCTGTCGCCCCTCCAAACATGCCAACCACCCCTCCCAACTCTCCCAATCTTGTTCCCTTCCGGACTAGGAGTGTCGTGTCATCCACGTAACCTACCACATGATGCCTAATCAAGCCCTCCCTCGACCCCTCCCCACCACACACTCTGGTCTCAACCAACCTATAAAATGGATCTTGCACACATGCAAATAATAACTGTGATAGCGGGCAGCCCTGCCTCAAGCCCCTATCCATGTTCACCACACCTCCCACACGTCCATTGATCTGAATTCTCGCTTTTGCCCCTTTATACAACGTTTCAACCCACCCCACAATCTCATCCCCAAAACCTTGTTTGTTAAGGATCTGTCTTAAACCCTCCCTTTCCACCTGATCATAAGCACCCTGCCAATCAATCGCCACCATACCCCCTCCTTCCTGCGTCCCCTCAAAACTCTCAACAAACCCCTTTAGAATTCCGTGCCCCATGACCATCGACCGTCCTGGCAACCCTAGTTGACCTTTTGAAACTACACGTCCCACTACACATTTTAACCTATTCCCCAAAATCTTCGCGAACAATTTATAGTCCGCACACATGAGAGTAATCGCCCTGTAATCCTTAAGTGTACTCTGCCCCTTACCCTTGGGCACAAGCACTACGACCCCTGTACTTTGCTTCTCGCCCAATTCTCCCCCATCTTTCATTCTATTGAACAGCGTTACTAAAAAACCCCTTAACAGATCCCAATGTTTTAAGTAAAATTCACTTGGTAGTCCATCAATACCTGGTGCTTTGCCTCTGCACATGTCTACAAGCGCTCTCCATATCTCCCCCTCTTCAATCTCACCACCCAAAGCTTCCCTGTCCTTACTCCCCAGAGCTACGGGCTCTACAGCACACACCCCATCAAGATCCTCCCATAAACTCCTTTACTTTTCCAATAATGCCCATACCATGCATCCGCGAACATACTCATCACCTCCGTTGTTTTTAACACCTGCCCCTCCCTAAACCCTTTCACCTCAGTGTGCACTTCCAAATCTGCTATTGTGGTCGCTGTCCTCCTCTGCTGTTGTCTCCTCAACACACATGCCGATGGCTTGTCCCCCCAAAGCACTTCCTCCACACCCGCCTGCACCCGCACCGCATGAAATCTCTCCTCCTGCACTTCTCTTATCCTGCTCTTCAGATCATCTATTGCCTCTGTTTGGAATACCCCTCCCACTACTCCTTGTTCATGATAGTATCCTATTCTACTTTCCAAATAATTTGTTAATCCATACTTCAGTCGATTTATCCGCTTCCCCTCACCCACGTAAAACCTACGAATCCTCTCCTTGGCCACACTGTCCCACCAACGTACAACATTATCAACCCTTTTTGCCTCCTCACTTAGCTTCCTCCACAGCGAAGCAAACCCCTCCTCCACTTCCTCATCCTCAAGGAGTCGCGTGTTTAATTTCCAGTAGCTTTCAAACCGTTTCACTAACGAGTCCCATGCTACCCCCACCACCACTGCCCTGTGATCTGAATAAATTGCTTCTATAGTGTTAAAAGACTCCACTGAAACCCCTTGCGTTATATAGATCCTATCCAGTCTAGCTGCGTATTCCCTCCTTACATACGTATGTTGCACTTCACCAATTCCACCCCAAAATGCATCTCGTACCCCAATATCTCTACACAGGTCTCACAACACGTTTGAAAAATATCCCGCCCCCGCTGGCATCACATCAAATCTCCGTATTATACAATTCCAATCTCCCCCAATCAATGCAACCCTGGGCAGTGCTCTCAAGAAATACACTAGATCATCCCTTACAAATGCCGATTTTACCCTCGCATCGTTCTCGTTCTCCGCCGGAGCATACACTCCAACAAAGGACACGCGTTCACGCATCCACCACCCGTCCACTCTCATTATTCTTCCCTCAACCCCCCCCTCAAACCTTTGCAAAACAAACGGGCTTGCCTCACGAATTAAAACACCTACTCCACCTTTTAAACGTGTCGTTGGAGTTACAAAAGCCCTATATCCATCCACCTCCAGCAATTTTCCTATTTTCAAGTTATGCTCTCGTATAAAGGCAACATCTACCTTGTAACGATACAGCAGTCCTCGCAACCATACACACTTACCACTCTTACATAAACCATTAACATTAATTGTCATACACCTTAGGCCTGCTTACGTTTTCCACCCACTTTTCCCCACCACATTTTTCCGCTGTCCAGTAACCTCATACACACCGTCCTTGGCACTCACCCCATCCCCTCCACTCCTAACCCCTTGCTGGCGTTTCTTTTTCTCTGTGCCTCTACACACACCTTCAATCCCCGCCTTTTTCCCTGGTCTTTGTGCTGGAGTGAGGACGTCATCCGAGTCAGACGTGACAGCTGCCCGCTTCCTCGACACTTCCTCTTCCACCATGCTAGTCTCCTGACCTTCCTCATTGTGCACCTCGACCTCTATCACCTCATTCCCCTTCTCACTACTTGGCCAAGCCGACATTACATTCCTTTCTTCAGACCCGCATGCTTCCCCTTGTCCCTGTACCTGGTCTCCCGTCGTTACCTCTGTCAAGGCTTCCTCCGATTTAGGGAACATCTCCTGCAAAACTGTCTCAAGCACGACGTCAATTTCTACGTCATTTGGTACGTCCTTGTCCGCCTCGTGCATCACATCCTCAGCAGACGCACTCAATTGCTGCACTGCACCCTCATGCTCCACCTCACGTTGCATTTCCTCCACTTCCTCACTCCACAAACGACCACGCCTACGTCCATCCTGGCGGTTCTGATCTGTCACTGTAGGTCCTCGCCTCGTAATGTCACTTCTTGGTATTCCCTGGCCAGTCCTCCGCCGCACACATTCAGCCGCTATGTGATCATAACCATCACACAGTCTACAAGTTCTACGTTGGCCAGCGTAAGTTACGAGTATTTGTGTCCTAAATTCATCTAAGAACACATACGAAGGTATAGGTTGCCTCAGAGTCATCTTTAGGTTAAAACTACCTTCCGGATAACCCACATAAGCCCCTGCCGTCCACTTGCCTTGTTGAGCTACGTGTACGGTTCCAAACTTCCCGAACACACTACGTAGGTCAGCTTCATTTGCCTCGAAAGGCACATTACGTAACTTTACATACGTAAATTGACTCGAAACATCGACCATCTTTACCAGGATGTCCTCGTTAACCTCGATAGCAACATCCTGATATTGAGCAAGTAGATCCTCATACACGTGTGATGACAGCAGTTTCACGAACATTCGGTAGTTTCCATTTAAGGCTACACCGTAAAGGTCGCAATCCTCAATCCCATATGTCTCTCGAATAATCAGAGGCAACAACGTCAACGCCGAATCTTGATTAATTGTACCTCTCAGTAATTCTATGCCGACAGTGTTAATTCTGCGTCGCACCCCAACCACCATTGTGACAGCCTGGCTAGCACTTGCGCCTGTCAGAGAGGAGTAGCAAAACGTCCACCCTCACCGGCAGCTGGGCGAGGAATGACTAATATTTAGTAATATTTGTTAATATTTATTTAGTATAAGTGTGGGGCTTAGGATTTGATTTTTGATTTAGGATTTGATTTTGATTTTTTTTTCAATGCTTAAAGAGAGATTGTAGTGAGGCACGTATGTATGTGCTTAGGTACTTCTTATTGTATAGGGGTTAATTTTGGGAAGAGCATGTGATTGTTTTTAACTGAGATTGTGATGTAGGTTATTACTCTGATTATCTCCTGTGAAGGTTGTGAACCTTTGTCATATGTCCGTCATAGTATGTTAACTATACAAATCTGAAAGTTGTATATAGTTTATATTTTATATAGTTTATATAGTTTATATATGTTTATATATGTTTATATAGTTATAGTTTATATATGTTTATATAGTTATAGTTTATATTGTTTATCATAGTATGTTATATGGAAAATTTTGTGTGTATATGGGTAACCTCTTTTATGTCAATTACAATGTGTTGTTAATAATTGGTTAGTGTATGTTGTGTAGGATTGAGGATCCTACTGTATCCATTTTATATCTTTATTTAATATCAAGCTGTAAAGTTTTTAAATAAAATATAAAAAAAAAAAAATATCAATCACAAACTACCAAACTACTTGTGAGGATGTGAGGGGAGGGGGTAGGGGGGTGGGGGGAGGGGGAGGGGAAAGGGGAGTGGGGAAAGGTGGGGGAGGGGAGGGGGAGGGGGAAGGTGATGAAGAAGGGAAGGGGGAAGGGGAGTGGGGAAGGCGACGAGGGCAGGGAGAGGGAGGGGGGAAGGGGGTGAAGATGGCAACTGTCAGTATGGGTGAGACGGTAGTGGGAGGCAGACTGCTGGTCTCTGCTCTACTTTTGACCCAAGGGGAGAGGTCAAAAAATGGATAGTTGAATGGAATAATGTCCGGGTGGCCGTCCTGAGAGGTAGTGTTGGCTCTCTCTGTATTACCTTTTTCTTTCCTACTTAAGCCCTGTTTAAATTCTCTAATAATCTTACCAAATTTTTCCCTTTTTCTCCCTAACTACAAATAACTAACTAGTGTATGTTCCTACTACACTACTGTGCAATTCCTTTACCATCCCTCACTAGCTAGTACCAACTACCTCAAATAATATTCCTATAGTGATATTAACTGCTCAAACTTTATGCTATAAGGCAAATCCTACTCTTAGATTATTTTCATATCTTAGTGACTATATTGTGTGTGCAGATTTTTTTTTAGATTTGCCACCGAAGTGGCTAGTTTATTGTGCACCCCATATCCATCCTGTGAACGGTAGCGCGAGAGCATATGGATACACAAAAGGCCTAGGAACTAGGCCCCAAAGGGTTAACAGGAATACATATGGATTTATATCTACATATCTATAGTTCACTTATCTGTTACAAGCAAATTTAGGAAATTTGCTTAGTATATCTGGTATCTTATTTTCATTAATAAGATATCTTGACATGTCACATAGGTTATTATATTGTCTATCTCTGTATTCCTCAATAAGTGGACAATTAAGCACATAGTGTTCAAGAGAGTGACCATATGCCTGATCACATAATTTACATTTAGTTTGATCATCTGTGTGTCTCCCAAACTGCCAGAAGTACTTGTAACCAAGCCTAAGCCTGGCCACTACAACATCAGTCAGTCTGTTCACATTGCAAGTTGCTCCATAAACATACTTATCTACGTTCATGTTATCATAGTGGGTTATAGATCTACTCAGGCTTCTAACTGCATTCCTATAACAATCATTTTCATTATTTACTTCTCTCCTAATATTATTCCTAATGCTAGACACAGTTATACCAAAGTTATATTCTACATTCTCCTTCTGGATACTCTTCTTGGCTAACATATCAACTTTATCATGAAGGAGTAATCCAATGTGTGATGGGATCCATAGCAATTGTACATTAATTTCTTTGACCCTAATTTTTGAGTATCTATACCTGGCTTCCCCAATGAGCATGTTGTTGGAGTCATTATATGAGTCAAGAGCCTTCAATGATGACATAGAATCAGTAATGATGATAGAGTCAAGCTCAGTGTCATAGGTTAGCTTTAGCGCCATTAGGATTGCAAACAATTCAGTTTGCAGTGTAGACGCCCAGTTGTTAATTCTTATGCCTAACTCAACAAATTTGTTATCGTTCTTAACTAGGGAGGTGGCAACAAGAGCAGATGCAGCCCTGCCAGAAGACTCCTGTTTAGATCCATCAGTGTATATAACTTGTGATAACTTATTACTACCAGCTAGGTGAGAAATTTCTTCTTGAGCAGTTGCTTTAACAAGAGATTTAAGGAAGGGATTACTAGCAATGAGCTTCTTGGGAGGGACTTGTAGGTATGTGATATTAAATGAACACATCTTCCATGGAGGGGTGAAATGCTCTTGTTGCCTACAGTGATACAGTTCATGTAGGTTATAAAACTTAATGCAATTGCACGTTTTCACAATCCATTTAGATCTGTGTGTATTTACCTCTAGACACTTGGTAAGATTCACTGTGACAGTGTCTGGTTCGTTTCTCAACATTCTAATACCGAGTACAGTGTTAATTTCAACAATCCTATCACTGATACTAGAAATACCAAGCTCCTTCCTCATGTTAAGAACTTTTGTAGATCTGGGACAGCCAAGAATAATCCTGAGAGCTTAATTTTGCATTAACTCCAAGGGTCGGAGAGAACTTTCTCTAGCTAATATCAACATGGGAGCAGCATAATCAATTAAGGACCTAACATAGGCAATGTACATCATTCTCACGATTCTCACATTAGCACCATAGTTGGGATTGTAGCCAGCAACAGCTTTGAGAGCATTTATCCTAGCTTTGCATTTCTTGTTTAGTTGTGGTATAGTGGATTTGTTAAAGGGTACATCTACACCAAGATATCTGTAAGTTTTAACGTAGCTAATGATTTCACCCTGCAAATAGATGGGTGGGGGATGTCGTTTGCTTGTTAATATCTTTGTTTTAGAGGAAGATATTATGAGGCCTAGTCGATTACAAATTGCTTGAACTTCATTAAGAATGGTATTCATCTTCTTATGCCCTGTTGTGTGGATCATGATATCAGCATAGCTTATAGCTATATGTTTAGGTGAGGCAGGTAGAGCATTTAGGAGAGCATTAATCAGAATATTAAATAGCATGGGACTAAGAACTCCTCCCTGCGGTGTACCTAAAGACATTTCTTTAGAATCACTTCTGAAGCCTTGGTAAAGGACAGAGGATACTCTATTTGACAGGTATCCTATTATCCAGCAGAGTAAGCTACCACCAATATTCATTTTGGCTAGTTCATGTAGTATAACGGTTCTGTTCGCAATATCAAATGCAGATTTTAGATCAAGAAGAGTGGTAAAACTAGTAGAGGTGTGTGCAGTGAGAAAGGTGGAAATACAGTTCTGCACACTTTTACCTTTCATGAACCCATAGAGGTAGGGGGAAAGTTGGCGTCTGATTCTGTAGTACAGTCTGTTAAGCATCATTCTTTCAAAAGTTTTACAAAGACAACTAGTTAAGGAGATCGGCCTAAATGCATCAGGCTGTTGGGGCTTAGGGATAGGCACAATGAGACTATTGGTCCAGGAAGTAGGAAGAACGCCCTCAATGTAACTGAGATTATACAGTGCCAACAAAGGGTTATCAGGCACGTGCCTTAGAGTTCTGAGAATATCATAGGTTATACCATCCTCTCCAGGAGCAGTTGATCGACCTTTGGTTAATGCATTATCTAATTCATACTCGGTAAAGAGGCAATCACTCTCATCAATATTTTGGCTCATAAAATTAATCAGTTTCAACATTTCTTCAGAAGTACTCTCTAAAATTTTTCTAATATGAGATGGAAGGCTTTCATGCCTGGATGTTTTGGACCAGTCATTTATGAGGTCATTTGCTTTTTCAAGAGGAAAGGGATGAGCAACATTGCCAGTCTTTTTCCTGGTTATTTTATTTATCCCTTTCCAAGCCAAACTCAAAGGGGTGGACCTGTTTAATCCACTAACAAACTGTTCCCATTCCTGTTGCCTAAGTTCTTCCTTTCTATTCCTTGCATTTGTTAGTGCAGCTTGGAACGTTCTGAGCAGGTCTGGGGTTCTACATTCACTGTATGCTTTACCAATCCTCCTAGCTGCATGTGTTAGATTGCGTAGCTGTGGATCATTATAGTATTTACATTGGTTTTTATTGTTATTTATAGTGGAGGGTCTTTGTTTCCTATTCCTGCCCACTTGATCTGTGAGAACACTCTCAATAGTGGTAATTAAATCATCATTAATTTTTTGTGTGCCAATGGGCTCGTAATTCTTATACCATTGATCCAAGTGGTTAATAAAGTTGTCTCTGTGTTCTGGTTTGAGAATAAGTTTCCTCCTTCTGTATTTAGCTCCTTGATTGCTGGAGATGTGATCAAGATTGACAGTTGTTAGTCTTGGGAAGTGATCAGATAGAAGATCATCAACTATGACCGAGTCATGCATCGTATATGATGTATTAAATCCAAGACACAGATCTAGTATGCCACCATGTATGTGAGTAGGCTCAGTAGTGCCCACAATTCGAACATTATCATGCTCATTTAGCAATCTCACTAGTTTAGTTCCATTGGTGTTTGTTATAGACCCACCAATATTCTTATGTCTGGCATTAAAATCTCCAAGAATGATGGTAGGTTCACTATTGATGCGATCTGCTAAAGCATCAGGTCGAAGCTGGTTCGCTGGGGCATAGAGATTAAAAATGTTTATGGAAAAATCGCCTGCATATACTTTGACACCATGATACTGCATGTTAACTCGACTCTGCAAGGAAAGGAGTGAATGTGGCAAGTTCTTTCTGACATACATCACACAACAGTTGGTTGACCTTAGGTTATAAGCTGCATATGCAGGCAAGTTTGGTGGAGGTGCTCCATCTTTCAATCTACATTCCTGCAAACAGATGACATCAATATTCATGGTTGCACTAATATGATGTAAGTCAGGCAACCGCTTCCTGATGGAAGCAATGTTCCATGAAAAGATTTGTAATGTATCCATTGTAGTGAGTTATTACAATCTCTTGCTCATAAGATGGTAAAACTATTATGCTTTGACTACAGTGTGCAGACACTTAAGAGCAAATAGCATAGTTTGTACGTCTTTATCTTCAGGACCTTTATTTTTAAGCATTTTTCGGCATCTTGGCAGCCAGTTAAAAGGCAAGTCTTGAAGGCAAGAGTCATGGGCTTCTTTCTCACAAATTGCTGGAAGCTGAACGGAGATTGCTGCACTTTTGACATCACCATGCTCAAGAGCATCATCCTGATTACATATATTTATTAAACTTGTCAGGATCTGTTCAAGATGACATTCTTCTTTGCAAATATACAGGGTCTAAAGCCAGCAACAAACAACAAAATACCTTTCATCCGTGGACTGCTTGCAGAGGCAAACGCAATGTTCGCGGCTTTCACTGAGACCCACATAAGGAATCACTTGGGCAACGAAATATGGATCCCAGGTTACAACCTATACAGATGTGACAGAGTGAACAGGCAAAAGGGGGGGGGTGGCCTGTACATTGCAGAGTCACTTGTTTGCACAGAACTGCTTAATGCCTCAAATGATGTAGTGGAAGTTTTAGCAGTAAAGGTCGAGAACCAAAACCTAGTCATTGTGGTAGTCTACAAGCCTCCGGATGCAACATCCCAGCAATTCCAGGAACAGCTGTTAAAAATTGACCACTGTCTGGAAAATCTTCCAGCTCCTGCACCCAACATCTTGCTCCTGGGGGATTTCAACTTAAGGCACCTAAAATGGAGGAATATAGCAAATAATATTGTTGCAGTAATAACACCAGGAGGCAGCTCTGATGAAAACTCACTCTCACATGAGCTTTCAAATCTCTGCACAAAATTCAATTTAAACCAGCAAATAATAGAGCCTACTAGACAGGAGAATACACTAGACCTCATCTTCACTAACAATGATGATCTGATAAGAAATGTCACCATATCAAAAACAATATACTCAGATCACAACATAATTGAGGTTCAGACATGTATGCGTGGAGCCCCAGACCGACATAATGAGACTAGTCACGAGGGAGCCTTCTCCAAATTCAACTTCAATAACAAAAACATAAAGTGGGGCCAAGTAAACCAAGTCCTAACCGATATAAGCTGGGAAGATATACTAAGCAACACAGACCCCAACTTATGCCTAGAACAGATTAACTTGGTGGCACTCAATGTATGCACAAGGCTTATTCCTCTAAGAAAAAGGAGGAGTAGATGTAAAATAGAAAGAGACAGGCGCTCCCTTTACAGGCGACGGAAAAGAATAACAGAGCGGCTATAAGAGGTCAATATATCTGAAATGCGTAGGGAGACACTGGTCAGAGAAATAGCAAGCATCGAACTTAAGCTAAAGGAATCTTATAGGAGTCAGGAATCGCGGGAAGAACTAAAAGCCATAAATGAAATCGAAAGAAACCCAAAGTATTTCTTCTCCTATGCCAAATCAAAGTCGAGAACAACGTCCAGTATTGGGCCCCTACTTAAACAAGATGGGTCCCACACAGATGACAGCAAGGAAATGAGTGAGCTACTCAAGTCCCAATATGACTCAGTTTTTAGCAAGCCGCTAACCAGACTGAGAGTCGAAGATCAAAATGAATTTTTTATGAGAGCGCCACAAAATTTGATTAACACAAGCCTATCCGATGTTATCCTGACGCCAAATGACTTCGAACAGGAGATAATTTTGTGAGTTCATTACCTTTGTAAATTGTGAATTCATTACCTCTGTAACTTGCTCAGCTATCAAAACTTTGGAGTCCAGTCCCTGGACCAATTATGTACCTCTGTAATCTTTTGACTACCGCCCACAGGATGGGTATGGGGTGCATAATAAACATATTAAACTAACTAACAGGAGATAAATGACATGCCCATGCACTCTGCCCCAGGGCCAGACTCATGGAACTCCGTGTTCATCAAGAACTGCAAGAAGCCCCTATCACGAGCCTTTTCCATCCAATGGAGAGGGAGCATGGACACGGGGGTCGTCCCACAGTTACTAAAAACAACAGACATATCCCCACTCCACAAAGGAGGCAGTAAAGAAACAGCAAAGAACTACAGACCAATAGCACTAACATCCCATATCATAAAAATCTTTGAAAGGGTCCTAAGAAGCAAGATCACCACCCATCTAGAAACCCATCAGTTACACAACATGGGTTTAGAACAGGTCGCTCCTGTCTGTCTCAACTATTGGATCACTACGACAAGGTCCTAAATGCACTAGAAGACAAAAAGAATGCAGATGTAATATATACAGACTTTGCAAAAGCCTTCGACAAGTGTGACCATGGCGTAATAGCGCACAAAATGCGTGCTAAAGGAATAACAGGAAAAGTCGGTCGATGGATCTATAATTTCCTCACTAACAGAACACAGAGTAGTCGTCAACAGAGTAAAGTCCGAGGCAGCTACGGTGAAAAGCTCTGTTCCACAAGGCACAGTACTCGCTCCCATCTTGTTCCTCATCCTCATATCCGACATAGACAAGGATGTCAGCCACAGCACCGTGTCTTCCTTTGCAGATGACACCCGAATCTGCATGACAGTGTCTTCCATTGCAGACACTGCAAGGCTCCAGGCGGACATCAACCAAATCTTTCAGTGGGCTGCAGAAAACAATATGAAGTTCAACGATGAGAAATTTCAATTACTCAGATATGGTAAACACGAGGAAATTAAATCTTCATCAGAGTACAAAACAAATTCTGGCCACAAAATAGAGCGAAACACCAACGTCAAAGACCTGGGAGTGATCATGTCGGAGGATCTCACCTTCAAGGACCATAACATTGTATCAATCGCATCTGCTAGAAAAATGACAGGATGGATAATGAGAACCTTCAAAACTAGGGAGGCCAAGCCCATGATGACAATCTTCAGGTCACTTGTTCTATCTAGGCTGGAATATTGCTGCACACTAACAGCACCTTTCAAGGCAGGTGAAATTGCTGACCTAGAAAATGTACAGAGAACCTTCACGGCGCGCATAACGGAGATAAAACACCTCAATTACTGGGAGCCCATGAGGTTCCTAAACCTGTATTCCCTGGAACGCAGGCGGGAGAGATACATGATTATATACACCTGGAAAATCCTAGAGGGACTAGTACCGAACTTGCACACGAAAATCACTCACTACGAAAGCAAAAGACTTGGCAGACGATGCACCATCCCCCCAATGAAAAGCAGGGGTGTCACTAGCACGTTAAGAGACCATACAGTAAGTGTCAGGGGCCCGAGACTGTTCAACTGCCTCCCAGCATACATAAGGGGGATTACCAACAGACCCCTGGCAGTCTTCAAGCTGGCACTGGACAAGCACCTAAAGTCGGTTCCTGACCAGCCGGGCTGTGGCTCGTACGTTGGTTTGCGTGCAGCCAGCAGCAACAGCCTGGTTGATCAGGCGCTGATCCACCAGGAGGCCTGGTCACAGACCGGGCCGCGGGGGCGTTGACCCCCGAAACTCTCTCCAGGTAAACTCCAGGTAATATGAGGAAGGTCAGGCGAATCCAATGCCTCTCCGGAGGATGGCACTTCTGGGTTAGTGCTTTCTTTAACACCTATCACCTTAACAGGTACCATGGTTACATTAGTGTTCTCTGTTTCATCATTCATTGCAGGTAGGTCCTGTGCATCTGACTCATCTCCAATTTCCAGGGGGGTTACCTGTGTGGTGTCCGTCTGACTGTTGTAGTTGTGTGTATTGGGAGAAATTAGTGTACATTTCAATTAAATCATTGTTCAAGGCCATTAACTATCTTTTGCTACTAGTACCAACTACCTCATATTATTTTACTTTATATAGTACAATATATTGTTCAACTTATTATATATAACAAATAAGATCTTACTCCCAAACCAATATTATATCATAGTGGCTATCTGTCATTTTAACTTTGTTTACCATTACTTAATTTAGTCCCTTATATTTTTTATTTTATTTTAGCTTTATATAACAACCTTAGTTCATATATTCACAATTGTTAAAATAATCAAGGTGCTATTCTCAGGTGCTCAAGTGTAATAAGCTCATTATTTTGCCATTATATTAATTTATTTGATTACCACTTTTTTGTTCACAAATTATTTTAGTCCCTTTTATATTGCCTCATTTATTTTAGCTTTAAAGGGCTACATTAGCTCATATTTTTTACATTTGTTAATATAATTCAGGTGTTATTTTATAACTTTAGAATATTTACTTTGATATATATATACTTAATTCTAACTATAGATTCACTATAAATCTTATGATAACAAACATTGATCCTGATACCAACCTCTTATCTACTGACTTAAGTGAATCAAACAGTAACTGTAATTACTACACAGCAGAACAATCAAAGGCACTTCTCAGAGCCAACAACAACATAACTGTCTTTAATGATTGTCCTCTTCGCTTCCGGGCTGAGTGGACGTGCTGCGCAGGCGCTCCCGATAAGTTGATTTTCTGCGCAGTTTGCCTGTTTTGAGCAATCAACATGGCGGATAGATATGGCAGACGTGTGAATACTGTCTGTGTGGAATTAGTACGTGGGGCCCTAAGCAGTTCTACCATGCAGGTGCTACTCCCTACGATTATTCGTGATGTGTATGGGATACCCAATGAAGAGCTTTATGGTGTGGCTGTTAACGGAGTTAAGAGGATTTTTGTCAAATTTATAAATGCTGGATTTTACTCAAGCATAGTTGACAAGTACCACGAGAAGAGGATGGCCGTGAATGCAGCAGTGGAGGTATGTCTACATGATGTATCCAGCTATGTGACATACGTAAAAGTAAGGAATGTGCCCTTTGAAGCTACAGAGTATGATGTGGTTGCGGTCTTCCGTCGTTATGGCAAGATTCATGCTGCGGAATTGGGAGTGTGGAAGGATGGGGCTTATGTGGGACTGCCCGAGGGATCCTTCAATTTGAAGATGTTACGGCAATCAATTCCTTCAGATGTTTTACTGGAAGAGTTCCGAACGCAGGTATACGTATACTATGCAGGACAGAGGCGGACTTGTAGGCTGTGCGGATCATTTGATCATATGGCAGCCCAATGCCACAGGAAACCAGGACGGAGGGAACAGATGCCAACAACGGTGGATCAGCAGTTGGATCCTGTGGTACAGGAGACAGATGCGGCCGAAAGGCAGGCAACATACAGTTGGAGTGAGGAAGTGGATAAAGCAGAGGCGGAGACGGTCTCTTGTGCTACGTTACCTGTGGGGACGGGGCCTGAGCAGACGACGACGACGACGACGAACGATGACGGTGAGCCTGTAATGCAACAGGATGGAATGTTGGATGAGGTTTTGAATAACTTCCTGAGTGAGGTGGAGGGGAGTATGGATGATGAGCAGCATAGACGCTCATTGGAGGAGGCTACAGTCTCATCGGGACGTGGGAAGACCGTGTACAATGAGGGGAAGAAGCACACGGTAGTGGCTGAGGTGCACAGAGCGTGCATGGAAGAGGTTACATGTGGAGACGGAGGTTCACGCAAGAGAACAGCTGGGACGTCTGATATGGATGACGTTTTAATGCCAGAGCAGAGACCTGGGAAGAAGGCGTGGAAGCCCAGGTTGGATCTCCCGGAGAGTGGGTGTAGCGGTGCTGAAGTACTGAAAGGTTCAAAGGTTAAGGGGGGGGTTGGGGGACTGGACAGGCAAGGTGGCAAACGGGGCTCTAGTCAGCAGCCAGGTCACGCGGGTGCCATTCCAAGGCGGTGGGGAAAACCGCCTCTACTGTCATAATTCAAGGTTGTAACGATCAATGTTAATGGCCTGAGAGCCGAGGTTAAAAGAGTATGGGTGGAATGGTTTTTAAAGAGATTTAATGTAGATATATGTTTCATACAGGAGCACAATTATAAGTTTGGTTGTGAGTTGTCTTTGAAAGGATATAAGTTGTATGTGAGTGGCTCTTTGAGGTTAAAAGGTGGGGTTGCTGTGGCTGTAAAGGAAACCAGTCCATTGCGTATTTTGGGGTGGGAGGAGGGGGGGGAGGGTCGTGAGGGAGGAGGGGGAGTGGGGTGCAATGAGGGTTTGTTTTATAGGAGTGTATATGCCGGCAGATGGCAACGCACGAGTTAAGGAGAACTTTGTGAGAGAATTTTTGATGTACTATTTAAGGGGTTTACCTTTAGTCACTGTAATAGGGGGAGATTGGAATTGTGTTATTAGGGGGGGGATGTGGAACCGAGGGGGGCGGGGTGTATGTTAGGCTTGTTACGTAATGTGTTTGGAGACGTGGGGGTTTTGGATGTTGTGGGGAGGGGGGCTTGGCAGGTTGAGTATACGTTTGTCAGACGGGATTATGCTGCAAGATTAGATAGGATCTATGCAACGGAAGCTGTACGTGTGTTGGGAGTCAGGACTTTTGATGTGGGGTTTTCTGATCATAGGGCAGTTATAGCAGATCTTGATTGGGAAGGTATGGTTAGGATACAATCGGGTTTCTGGAAATTAAATGCAAGACTCGTGAGGAGTGAGGAGGTGAGTATGGCTTTTGGGGAATGGTGGCAAACTTTTTGGGATTCTAGAGAGGTAGAGTCGTGTGTCTTAGCGTGCCTTTCCCACCATTCTAAGCCGGGTATAGCAGGTTTCTATAAGAGGAAGGGAAGGGAAGAGGCAAGGTGGAGGTATGGGTTGCAAAACTATTTTGAATATCAGCTAAATGGGTGTTATGAGGAAGGGGGGGGGGCGGCAGTACGGACACATGGTGCAACTCAAGGACAGGTTGGCTGAGTTACTTAATGGTAGATTTGATGCAGTACGTGTAAAGGCGGGAATGGAGGCTGTGCTGTGGGGTGATAAACCTTCGGGAAGTGTTTTGCGAGGTTTTAGGGTAAGGCAGAGGGATTTGACTATTTTAAACTTGGAGGTAAGTGAGGATATGGGTGGTTATCACAAGGGACAGGTACTGAATACTACAGAAGGCATGAGCAATTATGCTGATTTCTGGTTCCAAAAGAAGTGGGGGAAGGGGGAGGAGGGCGATGCTATTGAGGTGTGGGGGGGAGGGGTTTAGGGTCATGTGGAGAGGAGGGCATGGGGATGGGAGGTGAGATTAGCATGGGGGAAGTTGAGGAGGCTGTGTTCAATATGAGTACTGGCAAGGCGCCGGGTATAGATGGGATATCAAATGATTTTTATAGAATTCAATGGGAGCACATTAAGTACTGTCTGGTGAGGGTCATGAATTGTATGCGACGGGAGGGACAGTTAGGACAGACTCAGCGAACGGGTGTAGTCGTATTAGTACGCAAAAAGCCAGAGGGAAGAGTATTGAGTGAGTACAGAGCTATTTCGCTAATGTGTGCCGACTACAAGATTTTCGCGAAGATATTGGGCAATAGGATGAAGAAGGTGTTAGGTGGGGTTATTCATAAGGGGCAGATGGGTATTCCAGGCAGAAGCATGAGAGATGGGCATGGCCGCATTAGGGATTTTTTGGAGGGTTGCAGCGAGGGAGGGCTTTTGGGCATTGATTGGGAAAATGCATACGACTGTGTAGATAGAAACTTTCTGAGGGCTAGTTTGTTGCATCTCGGTTTTGGCATGGGAGTGGTGAGGTGGGTTGATACAATGTATTCATCTGCAATGGTGCGAGTACAAATTAATGGTAGGTTGGGAAGGCCTGTAAGGATGGAGAGGGGTTTGAGACAGGGGTGTCCCATGTCTCAAATATTGTTTGCGTGTATGCAGCATCCATTTTATGGGCTCGTTGAGGGGAGGGGAATTTTAAATGGGGAGAAGGATGGGTGTATAGATGTGGTGGGGTATGTGGATGATACCACTGTTCTGATGGCAGGAGTGGAGGGATTGCATACGGTGGAAAGTGTGTTGGAGCTTTTCGGGAGGGCATCAGGCATGCGGGTGAACAGAGCAAAATCAAGTTTGCTGGAGGTGGGTGTCTGGGTGGGGGGGGCTTGGGGTTGGAGTTTGGGTGGGAAGTAGTGGATAGGCTAAAAATTTGTGGAGTTACATACATGGCAGATGCGCGGGAGGCTAGGCAGGTGAATTCGGAGGTGGTGGTGGAGAAGGCAGTAAAAAGGTTAAGGAGTTTACGGGCGGGGGACGTCACCTTACAACAGCGGGCGATAATTGTAAATTCATTAGTTTATAGTAAAGTATGGAGTATGGCTGTGGTGTATCCAATGCGGACTCCAGACATGCATGAGATTCAGAGGGCATTATGTTACGTTTGGGGTTTCGGGAGGGCATGGCTAAGCAAGGTGGTGGTGATGTCAAATATACGCAGTGGAGGAGTAGGTCTTTTAGCGTTGGGGCCGAGAGTAAAGGCTTTATATGTGAAACAAAGGTTCGTTAGGGAGGGGGGGGAAAGAGGGGTTAGAGTGGGGAAAGTGATGAAGGATGTGCGGAGATGGTGGAGCGGAAAAGAATTAATTGAATGCGAGGATATGCTGAGGTTATTGTTATTGATTAGGGAGGTGGAAACACTTAGGGTGGGGCGTTTGGTGACGATGAGCAGAAGGCAGGAAATCATACAGGGGGTATCAGTTTATCCCTTGTATGATTGGGGTATGATATGGAATGACTTTGGAAAGCTTAAGTTAATGCCGAGAGTACGGGAGTTTGTATATAGGTTTATAATGGGGATATTAGCATCGAAAGCTGTTTTGTGTTCAATGGGATTGGTGAGGGAACAGACCTGCGATCACTGTGGAGAACAGGAAACAGCTTTTCATGTGGTTTATTTCTGTGAAGAGTTGAGGGAGGTAAGGGTGTGGTTAGCGAAGGTTTTTAGGTTGATGGGTGGGGGTAATGTAGAGACCCTGCGAGCCTTAACATTAGAAGTACGCGGGGTCTCCAGAGAAGTGAAAAGGGCGATTATGTATGTAGTGGTGGATTTTCTGTATATTTCCTGGGGGATGAGGGACACGGGAGGAGGAAGAATTAGGATTAGAGCAATTGCGGCGGACATATATAGAACGGTTTGCAGAACCAGACTTATTTACGGGGGACAGTGGAGGACACGTTTTCCGGAGACCTACTGCAAACTTAGGGTCAATGGCCTCATTCAGTTGGCGAGCTAATTATACGTAAAGGACTGGTTTCCTTTATAAGCGGGTTGCAATTAGTTTTTCGGAGGGAGAGTGTATAAGGTAAAGGACTGGCAAAGGAATGTGAGGGTCGGGAAGGTATGTACTGAGTGGTGCTGTGTTGACATGTAAGTTTTGTGTGCAAGATTTTGATAAGCCCAAGATTTGTATAAAATAGGTCCTTGAGATTAAAAGAGTTATAGAAGTCACTGTCCATGTTAGTCTACCAGTTGTTGCAAAGATAATTTTTCTGGTATGTAATTTCGCAGCTTTTTATTGTAAATTTGTAGGGAATTTCCTTTCACTTAGACGAGGTTTATATTCGTTTTTACATAATTGTTTTCCAACACCTTTGTAATGTTATTAAGTTTCGTTGCTGATGCAACGTATGCTGTAAAAATCTTGCAGTTGTTGATGCTTTATATGCTTATGCAATTTTGTGTAATGGTTATTTTGTTATAGAGAAATGTTTTCGGATAATTACCAGATTTTGTTCTTAAGTTAAATCTCGTAATCAGTTGCATGTATATATAAAGTTACGAAAATTTGTTTGATCACTGCTGTGATCAATACGTGTGTGAATGATGTGTGTGTATTTATAGATGAGTTTTCATGGGGGGGGGCGGGTCCCCCCTCCAACAGTTTTGTGTGTATGTGTCAGATATATTATCATTTTGTATAATGTGTGTCAGTGCATGGTGTGTATGTATTTTGTATGTTTCAAAATTTTTCTCTTGCACTTGTGATACAATTCTTCGTACTCCTGTTCAGATCCTGTATTATTGTGGTATTTAATATTTTATACTACCTTGTAATTTATGATGCTTTAAATAAAATATAAAAAAAAAAACTGTCTTTAACTACAACATCAGATCTTTAAGCAAACATTACGATGACCTCATAGCATTACTAAATTCCCTGCATGCCAGTATGTCCATCATTACTCTCACCAAAACCTGGCTAAAGCCTGATACTACAGATGTCTATGCCATTCCTGGTTACACAGCCATACACAACTGTAGGCCAGACCAACAAGGGGGTGGCACAGCCATATACTACTCAGACCAACTAGAATGTATCACTAATACTTGCACAAGGGATGAACATGGGAATATATAATAGCTAAATTCAAATCCAAATACCTACAAAAACCTCTCACAGTGATAAACATCTACAGAGTACCACAGTCAAACATTAGCCGTTTTAGTGAAAACCTAGGAAGTTTTTTTTTTTTTTTTTTTATTTAAAGTACAATACATAGCTTAACATAAAAACCCCTTAAACTAGGGTTGATACACATTGAATATAAACACATTTTGAAACACAATCTCTCAGAACGTACAATAGCAAATAACAAACACAATATTAACAAACACAAGAGGTTATACAAATATACTAGAAAATATCGCTTGTGACAAAACATAACATTAAGAAAGATGGACAATCTTAACCCTATGTACACAACAACAACAAGAACATAACATGTAGGTGACCCCTGTAGCAGGTTCAATAATATAAATAAATCCATAATCCCTTCGGGTATACACTATTTACATAATATTACTGGGACATATTGCCAATGCACAATACAATACAATAAGAATATTATGATAAATATATAAATATATCGGTTACTCACAACCAACACAAATAATCGATAACCGAAGGAACATACATCACAATCTCATGATAAAACAAAGTACATACTCTTACTCACCTAACCCCCCAGTACATAAGTTCCCTACAGTCACACATACTCGCCTTACCACAAGTCTTATGAGTTAGCCATAAAACTAGAATAGTCATAAGCATTCCGCCCTCGTCTACAGGCTATACACATTATATAATATAGCAATAAAATGCTCAGTACAAACTCGTAAAACTCCGTTTGCCAGGCCATAGCCGAAAGGTACATCAAGTACTTCAACAAAGAAAGAAGGCAGTAGACTCTGACTTAAGCCATCTATAACACATATAACTTCACCACCACATCCACTCACACAACCACATTTACCTCAACCACGCATTACACAGATACACACAGTAAACCAGCCGTTGTGCATACCCAACCCCGGAGACAAGCCCGTTCCATCCCCTGAAATTCAATCCCCCCCCCTTTCACAACGTTAACAATGCTCTCACACTCATACTACGGTACCCTGCTGAAAAAGCCTAGTCCCAGCGACTTCCATATATTTCCCGATTATAACACAACGTTCTATAAATGGTCCCTGCCAACACCCTTTTGCGCACCTCCCAATCCCCATTCCTTCTCATCGCCCAGGATACAAAAACAAAATCCGCAATTATATACGTGATTGCACGTTGCACAGGCGCCTCGACGCCTCCCACGTCCAAACTTAACGCCCTCAATACTGATATCCCGCCTCCTCCCACTGTCCTCAGAACCTTACCCATCCATTCCCTGATACTCCCCAAATTATCACAAAAATACACTACATGAAACCCCGTCTCCTCATCCCCACACACCCGACACGCGCCCTCCACCATCAACCCTCTTTCCTTAAGTGCAGCACCTGACGGCAGTATACCATGGAGAAAACGAAAAATACCTCTCGCACATTTGGATGCACGCGCATCAACCGTAATCTTTCCCATATATCCTTCCACGCATACATAGGGTAGATACTCTCAGCCTTCACGACTACCTTCGCCCTTACAACACACTCTAAAACACCCACTCGAACTTTATTAGGGTCCCATACATGCAGCAACGCCCGCAACACGTCTTCACACACCTTCATCTCCAACCCTCCCCACCACATTCGCACCTCTTCATGCAAGCCATTCACGCCCCTCCCTGCATGACCCCACACATGGCGTAACCCCCACTTCAAATAAATACACTTGACTCTTAACCATAAATCAATCAACCCCAATCCTCCTCTGTTGACCGGTAAAGTAACTACACTCCTACTCAACCATTCACACCCGGAACCCCAAAGAAAATGGAAAACCCTCTTTAACAGCCTCGTAACATCCGGACCTGCTAACGGATATACCGCAGCCACGTGCCAGACTTTACTGTATAACAACACATTCACAACAATCGTACGCTGATGTACTGTCAAATGAGTTGGTCTCAACCCATCCAATCGCCCCACCATTCGATCCACAACAAGTCCAGAATTAACCATCCTCACCTCTCTCACACTACTCATATACACTATTCCCCACACTTTTATCCTGTCCACCATATTCCAACGTACATTCCTTCCCCAACTCTCTCTTCCCACCCAATCTCCTAAGACCAGTAATTTTGATTTTTCCACATTAACTCTTAACCCGGTAACCCCCGCAAAATTATCAATAACATCTCCAACCGCACATAAACTCCTCTGGGTTCGCACGAGTATTGTCGTGTCATCCACATACCCTATTATTCCCTGCTCTCCACTTCCTACTCCCCAATCCACCTCCATACACGCTTCCACCTTTCTATAGAAAGGGTCTGTTAAACAGGCAAACAACAATTGAGACAGGGGACAACCCTGCCTAATACCCCGACCCATGGATACCCACTCCCCCAACTTCCCATTTACCTGTACACACACTCCCACACCTGTATACAATGTCTTTGCCCAATGCACCACCTCCTCCCCAAAACCCTGCCTCGTTAATATGTACCACAATACCTCACGTTCTACACTATCATATGCCGCCTGCCAATCTAACGCTAAGACACCCCCCCCCTGCTCCCCTCCCGACCCTTCCACAAAATTCTTTATAATACTATGCCCGTCATACATCGTCCTCCCAGACACACCATATTGTCCTCTCACAACCACTCTATCCACCACACACTTCATCCTATTTCCTAAAATTTTTGCAAAAATCTTATAATCAGCACACAGCAATGATATTATCCTAAAGTCCCGCACCGTGTCCTGTTTCTTACCTTTTGGCACTAAAACCACAACCGCAGTTCCTTGCAACCTGCCCATCCTCCCCTCCCTTTTCATCGTATTCATTAGTTCTACTAAGAAGGACTTCAACACATTCCAATGGCTCACATAAAACTCGCAGGGCAAGCCATCCAGACCTGGAGCCTTACCTCGTGCCATCCCCTCCAAATCCCTCCACACCTCCCCTTCTTCAATATTCCCCCCCCCAACGCCATGCGATCACTGCTACTTAGCACACAAGATACATTCTCCCCCAACCTCCCGAAAGCCTCCACATCCACCCCTACACTCAGTAAATTTTTGCCAAACCACCTATCCACGTAATCACTCATTGCCTCCATTGTTCTTAACTCATGTCCCGCCCTATATCCACCTAAGTCCTCATGTACCACCAGCCTATCAATTTCCACAGCCATACGTCGCTGCCTCTGTCCCCGTAACGCACAGGCCGATGGTCGGTCACCCCACACCGCCTCTTCAATTCCACCCTGCACTCTCACCGCATCAAATCTATCATTCTGCAAATCACGAATCCTCCCTTTTAACAACTCGATTTCCTCCATGGGATACTGCCCTGCCTGCACGACCCTCTCAAAACAACTTTGCAACCTACCCTAGAAATACTGCTGCAACCCGTACGTCATCCAACCCTGGTACTTTCCCCATCGCACATAAAACCGCCGGATCCTCTCCTTAGCTACCCCATCCCACCACCCCAGCAAGTCACCCACATCCCTACCCTCTCCCCACAAATTTTCCCACATTGTCCTAAAATCTAACCCCGCCTCCTCCACCCCAAGAAGTCTCACATTTAACTTCCAATACCCTGGATACCTCTTAGGTAAGCTGGCCCAAGTCAAGTCCGTATAAACAGCTCTATGATCCGTGTATACAGCATCCACCATACGCACACACATCACCCGCACACTTCTCGTCACATATAACCTATCGAGCCTGGCCGCGTATCCCTGTCTATGAAACTTATGCTCAACCATTAGGTCCCCACCTCCAATAACATCCCTTAACCCCACGCCCAGCAAAAGATCCCTTAGGCAAACCAAAAAACACCCTGCCCCCCGTGGCTCCACATCCTTTCTACGTACTATACAATTCCAATCACCGCCCACGATTGTTACCGAGGGAAGAGATCTCAAATAATAAACCAAAACATCACGCACAAATTCATTCTTCACCCATACATCATGCTCCACCGGCGCATACACACAAACCACTGCCAGTCGCTCACCTCTCCACCATCCATCTACCCGGAGTACCCTACCCTCCTCCCCTCCCTCACATCTAATTACAACAAACGGGCTCGTCTCCCGAATCAGAATTCCAACCCCACCTTTCAAACGGTCCGAATATGCCATAAACACACGATATCCATCCACATTCAAATCCCGACCCGCCTTAAAGTTATGCTCCTGCATGAATACAATATCTATGGCATGACGCCTCAAAAACCCCTGGAGCCACAAACGCTTCACATTCACACACAACCCATTTACATTCACAGTCATACACCTGAAACCTTCTTGAAGGGTTTTACACGCTGCCCTGTAACTCCTTTCATAGACACGTCACCAGCCTTCCTATTTTTCCCACCATGCTCACCACAGTGAGCTCTATTCCCTCCCCGGTCGAACACCTGACCGGACACACCTGTGGCGCCTCCACTCACCACGTCAGCCCACGGTTTCTTCCCAGGTCTCTGCGCCGGGGTTAAGACATCATCGGAATCAGAGTGCGTTGCCGCTCTCTTCCGCCGAACACACTCTGCATCCATGGTCTGGTCGGGGGATGCCTCACAATGCACCTCCGCCGCCACCTCGACCACAGTCACCATTCCCGTAGAAGAGGCACCTGCAGTCAGCTGGCTGTCTCTCCTCTCGTCCTCACTCTCCTCAGGTCCAACCACCGATTGTACATCATCCCCAGCTCTCTTTGTCTCCAAAAACTTTTCCGTCAACTGCTCCAAAGCCACATCCTCTGCTCGTTCTCCTCCACTCAACTTGGTCTCCCCTTCCACCAAAGCGGAGACTGTAGATCCTACAGGCATTGATGGGCTCGACCCCACCGTCGGAAACTCTCTCTCCACCTCCTCGCTCCAAGACGAACTATGGCCCTTTACAGGTGTCCCGCTGGCAGGCCCCGCCTTCAGGTCAGGCCCTCGCTCCGTCCTTCTGTCTGCATCCTGTCGTTGCTGCTGCCTCTCACACTGTGCTGCCATACGGTCATAAGCGCCACATAGCCTGCAAGTCTTGTGCTGCCCTGCGTAATACACCATCACTTGCGTCCGAAAGTCATCCAGGATGACAAACGTCGGGATGGGATGCCTCAGCGTCATCTTTAGGTTGAACGTACCCTCTGGCCAGCCAGCGTACGCCCCATCCACCCAGGTATTACCTGGAGTTTACCTGGAGAGAGTTTCGGGGGTCAACGCCCCCACGGCCCGGTCTGTGACCAGGCCTCCTGGTGGATCAGCGCCTGATCAACCAGGCTGTTGCTGCTGGCTGCACGCAAACCAACATACGAGCCACAGCCCGGCTGATCAGGAACTGACTTTAGGTGCTTGTCCAGTGCCAGCTTGAAGACTGCCAGGGGTCTGTTGGTAATCCCCCTTATGTGTGCTGGGAGGCAGTTGAACAGTCTCGGGCCCCTGACACTTATTGTATGGTCTCTTAACGTGCTAGTGACACCCCTGCTTTTCATTGGGGGGATGGTGCATCGTCTGCCAAGTCTTTTGCTTTCGTAGTGAGTGATTTTCGTGTGCAAGTTCGGTACTAGTCCCTCTAGGTATCTGCCGTTGCCAGATGCACAGTACCGTAACGTTCAAAAACGTTCCGTATATCTGCCTCGTCAGCTTCGAAAGGCACGTTGCGTACCTTCACCCAAGTGTAGTGTCGCGACACGTCAATTAAACGAACTCGTATTGCCGAGTTTACGTCCACACAGCCATCTTGATACTGCTCCACCAGGCGCTCATACACTGCCGTCGATCGTAGCTTAACGAATATTCGGTAAGCCCCGTTGAGCGATACTCCATACAAATCTTGATCAGCAGTGCCGTATGTGTCGCGAATAATGAAAGGTAGAAGCACCTGTGCGGACTGAGGCGTAACTACACCCCGCACTAAATCAAAGCACACAGTGTTGACGCGCCTTCTGATAGTCTGCGCCATCTAGTGCTTGCACAAGGGATGAACATGGGAATATATAATAGCTAAATTCAAATCCAAATACCTACAAAAACCTCTCAGTGAAAAACATCTACAGAGTACCACAGTCAAACATTAGCCATTTTAGTGAAAACCTAGAAAGTATGATAACTGATGCACACATGAACAAAGATCACTTACTACTTGTCATGCCCCTATGGTTAACCTTTCTTTAATATTACATTGCGGTTATTTCCTTTAATAGCTAAATTGGAAATGAACGTCCTTGTATTATTAAGGCTAATTCTTATTAACAATTATTATAATTTATGTAACATGGCCATAAGTTTAATTGGAGGTATAGTAACATGCCTGTCGCCCGGTGTGCCGGTGTATGGTTAGCCGTGATGCTCGATGGTTATACCCCCCTCCCCCCCCTTTATGTTCAACTATACCGAGTGTTGGCGAGTCACGTCACGTGACCCACTTGACCTGTATGCTCAAGGTTGAGGGACGAGCAGTGAAGAAGTAGCAGCCAACGAGAACACTCCAGCTCGTCTCTGGTAACTGGCCAAGGTTTATAATCCAGCCTGGACATATTCTGTTTTATTCTGACTGATTCCAATTGGGGGGTAATTAGAACCCTGCGACCCCTTAACATTAGAAATGGGGGGTCTCCAGAAAATAAAAAGGGGCGATTATGTATGTAGTGGTGGATTTTCTGTATATTTCCTGGGGATGAGGACACGGGGGAGGAAGTTGGATTAGAGAAATTGGGAATATATAAAACGTTTGCAGAACCAGCATTTAGGGGACAGTGGGGGACGTTTTGGGGCCCAAACTTGGGGTCAATGGCCTCATTCAGTTGGGGCTAATTATACTGGACTTTTCCCCTTTAAAAGCGGGTTGCAATTAGTTTTCGGAGGGGGTTTTGGAAAGGACTGGAAAAGGAATGTGAGGGTCGGGGGGTTGTACTGGTGGTGTGTGTTGACATTAAGTTTTGTGTCGTTTTGTGAAGATTTGTAAAAAATAGGCCCTTGAGTTAAAGTTATAAAGTCATTCCCATGTTGTCAATTTGTTGAAAAAGAAAATTTTTCGATGTAATTTGCAGCTTTTTTGAAATTTTGAAATTTCCTTTATTGACGGGGTTTATATTTTTTTAATAATTTGTTTTCCAAATTTTTAATGTTATTAAGTTTCGTTCGTAAACTATTTTAAAATCCATTTGTTGATGCTTTTATTTTTATCAATTTTTTGTAATGTTATTTTTGTGAAATGTTTTCGGATAATTACCAGATTTTTTTCTTAAGTTAAATTCTAATATTTCTGTATATAAAAGTTACAAAAATTTGTTTGATCACTTTTGGTCAATCTGTTGAATGATGTGTTATTTATAGGTATTTCATGGGGGGCGGCCCCCCTCCAGCATTTTTTTTATGTGGATATATTATCTTTTTGTATAATGTGTGTCATATGGTTTTATGTATTTGTATTTTTAAAAATTTTTCTCTTGCACTTGTGATACAATTCTTCCTCCTGTTCAGATCCCGTATTATTGTATTTTTAAAATTTTATACTACCTTTAAATTTTTGATCTTTAAATAAAATATAAAAAAAACTGTCTTTTTTCAACATCAGATCTTTAAAAACATTACGATGACCTCATGCATTCAAATTCCCCTGTGCCGTATGCCCATCATTATCTCCCCAAAACCTGGCTAAAGCCTGTCACAGTGTCTATGTTCCTGGTTACCCAGCCCCACATTACCAGACCAAAAAGGGGTGGAAATACTCTCAGCCCAAACTGGAATGTATCACTAATACTTGGGGATAACAGGGGGAATTATAATGAAATTAAAACCCAAATCCTAAAAAAACCCCTCACTGATAAACATCTACAAGTCCACGTCAACATTACCTTTTGAAAAAAACCTGGAAGTTTTTTTTTTTATTTAAGTCAAAAATTGCAAAAAAAAACCCTTAAACTGGGGTTAAACATTGAATATAAACTTTTGAAACAATTAAGAACTAAAATAACAAAAAAAATTTAAACAAACCGGGTTATACAAATATATAAAAAATATCGTTTGTAAAAATCATTAGAAAGAGGGACAATCTTAACCTTGTACACAAAAACAACAAGAAAAACCCATGAGGTGCCCCCTGTAGCAGGTTCAATTATAAATAAATCCCCCTTCTTTTCAAAATATTCGGGGACATTTGAATAAATACAATCAAAAAGAATTTAATAAATATATAAATATATCGTTCCACACCAACACAAATAATGATAACGAAGGAACCATCACAATCTTGATAAAACAAAGTCTCTCTTATCCAAACCCCCCATACATAAGTTCCTACAGTCACACATTCCCTTACAAGTTTTTTGGGTTTGATAAAACTAGAATAGTAAAAGCATTCCCCCTCGTCTACAGGCTATAAAATTATATAATATAGCAATAAAATTAAAATTTTAAAAACCCCGTTTGGGCCATCCAAAATACATAAAGTACTTCAAAAAAGAAAGAGGCGTGACTCGGCTTAAGCCATCTATAACACATATCTTCCCCACCCCCCACTCCACAACCACATTTACCCAAACCCGCATTCCCAAATACAAAAATAAACCACCGTTGTCATCCCCAACGGAACAAGCCGTTCCATCTAAAATTCAACCCCCCCTTTTACGTTCGTTCCCCTCATACTCGCCCCTGAAAAAAACCTGCCCCAGCGATTTCCCCCTTTTTCCGTTATAACACAACGTTCTATAAATGGCCCCTCCCAACCCCTTTTTGCCCCCCCAATCCCATTCCTTCTCCGGGATAAAAAAACAAAATCCAATTATACGTGATTATTGCTGGGGGCGCCTCACCCCCCCATCCCAAATTTCCCCTAAATCTGATATCGCCTCCCCTGTCTAAAACCTTCCATCCATTCCCTATCCCCCCAAATTATCACAAAAACACTACATAAAACCCCGTCCCCTCATCCCCACCCCGCCACCCCCTCCACCATCAGCCTTTTTCTTAAATGCCCCAAAAGGTATCCAGGGAAAAAACAATACCCCCCACATTTGGATCCCCATACCGTTTTTTCCCATTTTCCCCTTCACCCAGGGGGTGTCTCTCAGCCTTCACCCCCCTTCCCCTACAACCCTAAAACACCACTCAATTTTATTGGGTCCTTGGAAGCCCCAATTTTACACCTTCATCTCAACCCCCCCCATTGCACCTCTTCATCAAGCCATTCCCCCTCCTCATGACCCCAAAATGTATTTAAATAAATACCGCTCAAAACCCCATTAATCAACCCCAATCCCCCTCTGTTGAAAAAATAACCCCTCTAAAATTTCCCCCCGAACCCCCAAAGAAAATAAAAAACCCTCTTTCATCTAACACCCCGGACCTGCAAACGGAAAACAGCCCGTCCAACTTTCTGTATAACAACACATTCACAACAATCTGCGATGTCTGTCAAATAGTTGGTCCCCCCCAATCGCCCCACCATTGATCAAAACAAGTCCAGTTTTCCTCCCCTTTCCTACTTTCCTTTCACTATTCCCCACACACCCCTGTCCCCCCATTTATTCAACGTACTTTTCCTTCCAACTCTCTTTTCCCCACCCAATCCCCTAAGCCCATTTTTGTTTTTCCCATTAACTTTTAAAGGTAAAAAAAACTTAAAAAAAATTTTTTAAATTTTGTCTTTCCCATACCTATTCCCCTTTCCCCCTCCCCAATCACCTCCATACCCTTCCACCTTTCTATAAAAAGGGGTCTGAAAACGGGAAAACAAAAATTGAGAAGGGGCCCCTAATACCCCCCCCCATGGACCCCACCCCCAAATTTCCCCATTTACCTGTACACCTCCCCTTATCAATGTCTTTTTACCATCCCCCCCAAACCCTGCCTCTTTAAATTGTACCACAATACCTCACGTTCTCCCTATTTTCCCCCTGATCAACGCAAAGACCCCCCCTTCCTACCCTTCCACAAAATTCTTTATAATACTATGGTCATATCCCCTCCCAGCCCAACCTTTGCCCTCCACAACCTCTATCCCCCACACTTCACCCTACTAAAATTTTTGAAAAAATCTTTAACCCCAAAACCAATGATATTATCCTAAAGTCCCTTTGTGCCCTTTTTCTTCCCTTTTTACAAAAACCCAGTTTTCCCTTCCTCCCCCTTTTCCCATTCATTGTTCTCTGAAGGACTTAAAAATTAATGGCTCAAAAACTCGCAGGGCAACCACCCAGACCTGGGCCTTACCTGTCCATCCCCCTCCCCCTCCACCTCCCTTCTTTTTTTAACGTGGATCCATTTGCACAAAAGGGCATTCCCCCCCAACCCTCCCGGCCCCCACTCACTACCTCAGAAAATTTTTTGAAAAACCACTATCCGTAACCCTTTGCCCCCTTGCAATATCCCCCTTACCTAAGTCTCGTACCAACCCCTAAATTTCCCCCCCAACACCCTGCCTCTGTCCCGGCACCAGGCCGATGGTGGTACCCCACCCGCCTCTTAAATTTTCCCCCCCTCCTTTCCCCCGCTAAATTTCTTTTAAATCCGAATCCCCCTTTTTAACAACCTTTTCCCCCCTGGGATCTCCCCCTGCCTGCGTCTAAAACACTTTTTGTCTAAATTTCCTCCAACCTGGACCCCCCTCCAAAAAAACCCCGGATCCTCTCCCAGCTAATCCACCCCCCCCAAAAAATCCCCCCCTCCTACCCCCCCCTTTTTTTTCCATTGTCTAAAATCTTTTCCTCCCCCCCAAGGGTCTAAATTTCCCAATACCCTGGATACCTCTTGGTAAACTGGCCCAAGTCAATCCTATAAACAGCTCTATGATCTTGTTCGCTCCCCTCCACACACCCGCCCTTTTGTCAATAAACCTTTCGAGTGGGGCGTATCCTGTCTTGTTATTCAACCATTGGGGCCCCACCTCCAAAACATCCCTTAAACCCCCCCCAGCAAAAATCCCCTTAGGCAAACCAAAAAAAACCCCCCCCCGTGGCTCCATCCTTTCTTACTATACAATTCCAATCCCCGTTGTTGAGGAAAGATCTCAAATAATAAACCAAAACTCCCACAAAATTTATTCTTCACCAACATCATTCACGGGGGCATACACACAAACCCTGCCAGTGCTCACCTCTCACCATCCATCCCGAAACCCCCCCTCCTCCCCCCCCTCATCTAATTCAACAAGCGGGCTCGTCTCCCCCAAACAAATTCAACCCCCCCCAACGGTCCGATTGCCATAAACCCGATTCCATCCCCATTTTAAATCCCCACCTTAAATTTTCTGCAAAACAATATCAGGGATGGCCTCAAAACCCCCGGGCCCCCTTCCCTTCACACACCCATTTACATTCATCTCCCCAAATTCGAAGGTTTTACCCTGCCCTGTAACTCCTTTTTGCATCCCACCCCTATTTTTTCCCCCCACCACAGTAGGGTCTTTTCCCCCCGGTCAGACACCTGCCCGGGCACCCTTGGCCTCCCTCACCACGTCAGCCCGGTTTCTTCCCGGTTTTCGCGGGTTAGACATCTCGGAATCAGGTGCGTTGCCCTCTCTTCCGCCCCCTCTGCTCCATGGTCTTCGGGGATGCCCTGGCACCTCCCCCCGCCACCTCGCCCAAAACACCATTCCCCTGAAAGGCCCCGCAGTCAGCTGGCTGTCTTCCCCCTCGTCCCCCCTCGGTCAACCCCCGATTGCTCATCCCCACTCTCTTTGCTCCCTTTTCCCTCCCAAATGTAAAACCATCCCCTGCTCGTTCTCCTCCACTCAACGGGCTCCCCCCTTTCCCCAAGGGAGACGTAGATCCTGGCATTGATGGCTCGCCCACCGTCGGCCCCTCTCCACCTCCTGCTCCAAGCGAAAATTTGGCCCCCTTTAAGGTGTCGCTGGCAGGCCCGCCCAGGTCAGGCCCTCGCTCCGTCCTTCTGTCTGCATCCTGCTTTTCTGCCTCTCACTGTGCTGCCATCGGTCAAAGCGCCACATAGCCTCAATCTTTGTGCCCTCGTAAACACCATCCTTGCGTCCCGGGCATCGGATGACAAACGTCGGGGTGGATGCCTCGCTCATCTTTGGGTTGAACGTCCCTCTGGCCACCAGGCGCCCCATCCACCAGGTATTACCTGGGTTTCCTGGAGAGTTTTGGGGGCAACGCCCCCCGGCCCCTCTGTGACCCGGCCTCTTGGATCAGCCCATCAACCGGCTGTTGCTGGCTGCCCCCCAACCACAGCCCGGTGATGGAACTGACTTGGGGGGGTTGTCAGTGCCACGAAAACTGCCAGGGGGCTGTTGGGGCCCCTATGTGTGCTGGGGGCGTTAACGTCTCCCCTGACCAGGGTCTCTTAACGTGCTGTGACACCCCTGCTTTTTATTGGGGGGATGGTGCATCTCTGCCAAATCTTTTGCTTTCGGGGAGTGATTTTCTTTTGCAAAGTTCGGGATAGTCCCTCTGGTATCTGCCGTTTTCCCGATGCAATCCTAACGTTCAAAACTTTATATCCCTCGTCCCGAAAAGGGACGTTGCGTACCTTCACCCAAATGTAGTGTCGCGACCTCAATTAAAACGACTCTTTGCCGAGTTTACGTCCCACAGCCATCTTGATACTGCTCCACCCGGCGCTCTCCCCTCGATGTCAACAGATATTGGTAACCCCCTTAAACATCTCCTCAAATCGATCGCTCCGTATGTTCCCAAAATGAAAAATAAAGCACCTGTGCGGTGATATTTCCCCCACTAAATCAAAGCACACAGTGTTGACGCCCCTTTTGTGTCTCGACTAGGTGCAAGGGATGAACATGGGGAAAATTTAAAAGCTAAAATTTTCAAATCCTACAAAAAACCCCTCGTAAAACATCTAAAAACAGTCGACATTACCATTTGTAAAACCTAAAAAAAGTATGATAACTGATGCCCCATGAAAAAAGATCCCCTTCTCTTTCTCCCCATGGTTTTTTCTTTAATAACATTGCGGTTATTTCCTAAAGCTAAATTGAAATGAACGTCCCCTTTTATTTTTAAAAAACAATTTTTTTAAAATTTTTATAATTTATTAAATGGCCCCAAGTTTTGGGGGAGGTAGTAACTCCTGTCCCCCCCTGTGCCGTGGAAACAAGACTTCATACATTAAAGTAATCTCTATATACATATATGTTATATCTAGGATCTCCTCCTAATCATCTGTTATGAAAGCCTTATATATATATTTTGGATAATATAGAACATGCATTCTTAACTTATATACGATAATTCGTATATTATTTCTGGCTTTTGTTGTATTATGAATATACTTAATTAAAATTAGGCATTCCGGAGGATCACTATTATTACCCTAACATCTCTGACTAAAGTTGTTATGCTCTAAAAAGAAGGAAATAGTGGTTACAATACTTGGAGTGTAACAAGTGGGGGGGCCTGTGTCCGGGAGCATAACACTGAATTTCCTTTACCTGGAGTTTACCTGGAGAGAGTTTCGGAGGTCAACGCCCCCGCGGCCCGGTCTGTGACCAGGCCTCCTGGTGGATCAGCGCCTGATCAACGAGGCTGTTGCTGCTGGCTGCACGCAAACCAACGTACGAGCCACAGCCCGGCTGATCAGGAACTGACTTTAGGTGCTTGTCCAGTGCCAGCTTGAAGACTGCCAGGGGTCTGTTGGTAATCCCCCTTATGTGTGCTGGGAGGCAGTTGAACAGTCTCGGGCCCCTGACACTTATTGTATGGTCTCTTAACGTGCTAGTGACACCCCTGCTTTTCATTGGGGGGATGGTGCATCGTCTGCCAAGTCTTTTGCTTTCGTAGTGAGTGATTTTCGTGTGCAAGTTCGGTACTAGTCCCTCTAGGATTTTCCAGGTGTATATAATCATGTATCTCTCCCTCCTGCGTTCCAGGGAATACAGGTTTAGAAACCTCAAGCGCTCCCAGTAAATGAGGTGTTTTATCTCCGTTATGCGCGCCGTGAAAGTTCTCTGTACATTTTCTAGGTCGGCAATTTCACCTGCCTTGAAAGGTGCTGTTAGAGTGCAGCAATATTCCAGCCTAGATAGAACAAGTGACCTGAAGAGTGTCATCATGGGCTTGGCCTCCCTAGTTTTGAAGGTTCTCATTATCCATCCTGTCATTTTTCTAGCAGATGCGATTGATACAATGTTATGGTCCTTGAAGGTGAGATCCTCCGACATAATCACTCCCAGGTCTTTGACGTTGGTGTTTCGCTCTATTTCGTGGCCAGAATTTGTTTTGTACTCTGATGAAGATTTAATTTCCTCATGTTTACCATATCTGAGTAATTGAAATTTCTCATCGTTGAACTTCATATTGTTTTCTGCAGCCCACTGAAAGATTTGGTTGATGTCCGCCTGGAGCCTTGCAGTGTCTGCAATGGAAGACACTGTCATGCAGATTCGGGTGTCATCTGCAAAGGAAGACACGGTGCTGTGGCTGACATCCTTGTCTATGTCGGATATGAGGATGAGGAACAAGATGGGAGCTAGTACTGTGCCTTGTGGAACAGTACTAGCTTTTCACCGTAGCTGCCTCGGACTTTACTCTGTTGACGACTACTCTGTGTTCTGTTAGTGAGGAAATTATAGATCCATCGACCGACTTTTCCTGTTATTCCTTTAGCGCGCATTTTGTGCGCTATTACGCCATGGTCACACTTGTCGAAGGCTTTTGCAAAGTCTGTATATATTACATCTGCATTCTTTTTGTCTTCTAGTGCATTTAGGACCTTGTCGTAGTGATCCAGTAGCTGAGACAGACAGGAGCGACCTGTTCTAAACCCATGTTGCCCTGGGTTGTGTAACTGATGGGTTTCTAGATGGGTGGTGATCTTGCTTCTTAGGACCCTTTCAAAGATTTTTATGATATGGGATGTTAGTGCTATTGGTCTGTAGTTCTTTGCTGTTGCTTTACTGCCCCCTTTGTGGAGTGGGGCTATGTCTGTTGTTTTTAGTAACTGAGGGACGACCCCCGTGTCCATGCTCCCTCTCCATAGGATGGAAAAGGCTCGTGAAATGAATGTAGAAATGGCAGAGAGGTTTGAAGATATAACAAAGGAGAGATTACAGAATTTGAAGCTTCAATCTTGTTGGCAATTAGCACGAAGCTTGGGTATAAAATACGACAGGCATTTCACTGCCCAGACAGTCAGATGTATGATACAGAATGTCCTTTTTCCAGATGAGCAGGATCCAGAGACTGAGAATGGAGAAGCAGATATTCCTTCCTTTTTGAATTCTTTACTACAGACACCCGAGGCCGAAACTACGACGCTAACAACCCCTACTGGAGACGACGGACATGACCTTCCCGATACTCGGAAACGCTACGCTGCTACAATGACTCCAATTCCATCTCCAAGGACTATATGGGGAACAGAACTCCATCAGGCTAAAGAAACGGTTCCAGGTAAACCCTTTACAGATGTTTTTGAAACAGAACAAGAGGAAGTCCTATTGGATGATGAACACGTTCCACCTCAAATCTCTTTAGCCCTTTTGACTACTATTCAATCTAAGGAGAATTTCGAACGTCTAGAACGTATTTTATCGCTTCAAACCTCCTTTTGTAGAAGCCCAGAGAAAATTAAAAAGGGAGAATTTTGAACGCGAATCTTTGCTTTATGAACGGGAATTACTGAGGAAGAAAAGAGAATCGAGTAATATGTATACAATCCCTTCATTTGACCTTAGTAAAGCAGCCTCTTTAATGCCTAAATTTACTGAGGATAATTTAGATTCATTTTTTGAGGCATTCAAAAATCAGGCGAAGGTGATGCAATGGCCTCCTAAATATTGGGCTGCTTTAATACATTCAACTTTAATAGGAAAAGCTCAAACCATAACTGCAAACTTACCTTTTGAACAATATTCTAATTATACTCGGGTAAAAGATTGTCTTTTGAAAGCTTACGATTTATTACCTGTTAGTTACTTGAAGATGTTTAGAACTCTGAAGAAATATCCTCAGCAGTCTTGGGTGGACTTTGCCAGAGAAAAGATCTCTGCTTTCGAGCGTTGGCGTAGGGCCGCAGGAGCCGCCTCAGTCGAGTCATTTTCCCAGCTGATATTGCATGAAGACCTTTATAAATATTTTCCAGAGAGGGTTCATACTTATCTTTTGACATTCCCTACCACTAACTTGTTAGATACTGCTGCCCACGCAGATCACTTTGAAATTTCCCATGCTATAACCATAGAAATGTCTAAGACCCCGGAAAAGAAATCTACCTCCCAAGGTTTTAGTTCAAGATTGACTACTAGGAAAGCTCCAGCTGGCGAACCTTTGAAGGTGTTTTCAGAAAAAAAAAAAACAGGTGACAAACGGCTCTTCTCCAGGCATTACCCTAAAGATAAATTACCACTGTGCCTTTTTTGTAAAAAGTTAGGTCATAGACAGTTCCAGTGTTGGCATAAACAGCAGGAAGATAAAACCCAACCAAGAGGGAGATATCCTACTCAGGTAATAAATTCCTCTCGGAAGTATGAAACTCTGGATGATGAATCTTTACCTTTCCAGGCCTCGTCTAGCAGACTGTCTAATAGATGACTTTACCACGACAGTGCTTCAGAAGAAAAGGTCAGAGTAGCTATGGAACCCTACTTTTCCCAGGGGAAGTTTGGACTCTGTAAAGAGAGGTTATTAAACATCACGACCTTTCGAGATACTGGCAGCTAATCTCTCTTTATTAAGATCAAACCTGGTAAAGTTACCTACTAGTAATGAACCCCGGCTAGACGTATTAGAGGCTTACGGAGGCACAATAATAAAGGTCCCTATTATAAGGATTTATGTGGAACTGCCTGGATATGTAGGCTGGATCAATGTGGGACTTTCAGATAAACCTTTTCCCATTGCCGGCGTGGATCTATTAATCGGGAACGAAATTGATCAATTGGAGATACCCAGAGAGCCTCTGGTTTTAGATAATCCTTGTGATGTAAATTATGCATTAGAAGCCTCTGAGGCAGGGCTAGATTTATTTCCCCTTAATGTGGTCACCAGAGCCATGGCTAAGAACTCTAAAAATGTGGATATTCAACAGCCTTTAGAAATGTCCGATGAATTAGGTTTGAACTTCCTGTTTAGCGAAGCAATTCAGTCGAGACCCACAGGTGACAGTTTTACCAGTCCCTGCGGACCTAGCTAGAAAATGTAATAAAGAAGAATTTCTTATAGCTCTAAACTACGATAAAAGTTTAACCAATAAGGATAAAGAGGAAGGTTACCTTTTAGATGAAGACGGTTTTCTTTGGAAGAGAAATAATGATGATGACTCGAGTTCAAAGGGAAACTTGTTAGTGGTGCCATCGTCCTTACGTAATATGGTATTTGAACTAGCACATGATAATCCACTGGGAGGTCATTTAGGGTCTCGTAAGACAGAGAAAAAGATTAGGAAATATTTTTTTTTTTGGCCTCAGATGAGGACTTATATTGCTGACAAACTACGGAAATGCCACATTTGTCAAATAATAGGCAAAATGGCGCACAATCCCGCGTCTGCCCCTTTACTTCCAATAAAATGTCCTGAAGAACCTTTTGAAAGATTAGTTATTGATTGTGTAGGACCGTTGCCCTGCACAAAAAGGGGTAACCAGTATATCTTCACTATCATAGATATGGCAACGCGGTATCCTGATGCTATCCCAATGTCCAAAATTAATTCCAGAAATATAGTAAGAGCTTTAATACGCTTCTTTGCTCAAGTAGGCATACCACGTGAAATTCAATCTGATCAAGGTTCTAATTTTACGTCTAAGGTTTTTAAAGAGGCTATGTCTCGATTAGGAGTAAGACAGATCCTCTCTACAGCATATCATCCCCAGTCACAAGGAGTGCTAGAAAGATTCCACCAAACCCTTAAATCTACTTTACATGCTTACTGTGAGCAATATTCTCGTGAATGGGACGAAGGTTTACCCTTTCTTCTCTTCGCCCTCCGTGAAGCTGAACAAGAAAGTACTAAATACTCTCCATTTGACTTGATATTTGGACATCAGGTACGAGGACCCCTAGCCATATTACGAGATTCTTGGATAGGGAAGAGAGGACCTCTTCATCTCAGTCCTCTGCTTTGGAAAGAACATCTCTCCAAATTAAAAAGCTTAGCTGCCGTGAATCTGACAGCTCAAGCCAAAATGAAGAAATCTTACGACCAAAAGGCTAAATCTCGTTCATTCTCTCCAAATGAATTAGTGTTAGTTAAAAACTTAATTCAAGGACATTCTTTAAAACCTAGATATTTGGGGCCATATGAAATAGTAGACAAAGAAAATGAGGTGAATTATCTGGTCCGTGAACCAGGACGTCGTAAGAAAATTAAGAGGTATCACATAGATAACTTAAAGAAGTACGAGTCTAGCCTTCTCCCTACTATTATTACCTCTATCCAACCTACATCCACTGAAATAAGGAACGACACTGTAAGGAAAGTAAGAGAATTTAGACTACATAATTCTGAAGTTTTAAAACAACTAGACCATTTCCTGGAAGTTCTTCCTACCTCCCAAAAATCTCAAATAAGAGTTAATCACTAAATATAACTATCTTCAAAGATATCCCACGATATTGAATTGTTAGAAGATAGTCCAATAAAGCAATCCCCTTACAGGGTCTCTCCTGCTAAGCAAGAATTAATTCAGCAAGAAATAAATACATTACTGGAATATAATTTGATAGAACCCAGTTGGACACCTTGGGCCTCTCCCTGTTTATTGGTCCCAAAACCCGATGGTACCGTACGCCTATGCACTGATTATCGTAAAGTAAGTTCAGTCACCAAACCAGATGGGTTTCCATTACCCAGGATTGATGATTTAATAGATGCTGTAGCCGGTGCCAACTTTGTGACCAGATTAGACTTACTGAGAGGGTATTACCAGGTGCCGTTAACTCCTAGGGCCCAAGAGATTTCCGGGTTCATAGTTGAGAACGGACTATTTACGTATAAGGTTATGCCTTTCGGCTTGTGTAACGCCGCCTCCATTTTCCAGAGAATTATGAACATTTTAGTCCAACCCTTAGAAAGTGTAGAGGCATACTTAGACGACCTGGTGGTTTTTAGTGATTGGCAGTCTCATTCAGAAAGATTAGAGCAACTACTGAAGGCATTGCAGAAATACAATTTCACTGTAAATTTACAAAAATGTGACTTTGGTAAAGCCCAGATTAAATATCTCGGTTTTAAAATAGGGAAGGGACTAGTAGCCCCCGACCAGTTAAAGGTCCAAGCTATTTTAAATTTTCCGACGCCTCAGGACAGGAAAGCCCTCCAACGATTTTTTGGGAATGGCTACTTATTACAGGCGTTTTTGCCCAAACTTTGCTCAAGTTGCATCCCCCCTTACTAGATTGACCAGTCCTAAATATAAATTTAATTGGGGCGAGAATTGTGAACAAGCTTTTAAACTTTTAAAACGTTTCTTTTCCTCTGCCCCAGTATTGCGTGCACCCAATTTCCAAATTCCTTTCACCCTCCATGTTGATGCCAGTGATGCCGCAATAGGTGCTGTCTTATTGCAATCTTTCCAAAACAGTATTATTCTACATCCAATGATATTTTTCCTATAAATTGAAAGAATATCAAAGATCTTATTCAACCATAGAAAAAGAAGCCCTGGCTTTAGTCTTGTCCTTGGAACACTTTGACGTATACCTCGGTTATACTCCTCATCTGATAAATATTTACTCAGACCATAATCCACTAACTTTCATAAATTCTATGAAATCAAAAAATGTTAGAATATTACGCTGGGCTTTAAGGATCCAACCTTACCGGATCTCCATATTTCACATAAAGGGTTCGAGCAACGTTTTAGCCGATGCTCTCTCTCGCTCCTAATATATTGCCTAACTACGGAAATTCTTTGCAGTCTAGTAGTGTTTCTGGTCCAGTTCTAGCAAGTGGATGACTGAGCTTGGAGAGATGTACCTCCATCCCTATACCAGCTGGTTGGTTTCTTCCACACCATCAGCATCTTAAACGCAGATATATTTGCTTGTGGGCCGGGGAGTCATGCCCCTATGGTTAACCTTTCTTTAATATTACATTGCGGTTATTTCCTTTAATAGCTAAATTGGAAATGAACGTCCTTGTATTAAGGCTAATTCTTATTAACAATTATTATAATTTATGTAACATGGCCATAAGTTTAATTGGAGGTATAGTAACATGCCTGTCGCCCGGTGTGCCGGTGTATGGTTAGCCGTGATGTTCGATGGTTATACCCCCCTCCCCCCCCTTTATGTTCAACTATACCGAGTGTTGGCGAGTCACGTCACGTGACCCACTTGACCTGTATGCTCAAGGTTGAGGGACGAGCAGTGAAGAAGTAGCAGCCAACGAGAACACTCCAGCTCGTCTCTGGTAACTGGCCAAGGTTTATAATCCAGCCTGGACATATTCTGTTTTATTCTGACTGATTCCAATTGGGAAACAAGACTTCATACATTAAAGTAATCTCTATATACATATATGTTATATCTAGGATCTCCTCCTAATCATCTGTTATGAAAGCCTTATATATATATTTTGGATAATATAGAACATGCGTTCTTAACTTATATACGATAATTCGTATATTATTTCTGGCTCTTGTTGTATTATGAATATACTTAATTAAAATTAGGCATCCTGGACGATCACTATTATTACCCTAACCTCTCTAACCAAAGTTGTTATGCTCTAAAAAGAAGGAAATAGTGGTTACAATACTTGGAGTGTAACACTACTCTCTGGTGACTTCAATATAAATCTCCTACAAGACGAAGACCCACATGTTACTGAATTCACAAACACTGAGTAACTGCATGTTGCTACCAACAGTAACAAAATCTACAAGAGTTACAGGGACTAGTGTTTCCCTACTAGACCACATCTGGACCAACACCATGTCCCCCTTAAGATCAGGCATAATCACAAAATACCACAGACCATTACCCTACCTTCCTCATAACAAACCTTGGCAAATTACCCCTAGACACTACTAAAGTCACTTTCAGACCTCACAATGAGGCAGCTATCAATAACTTCACAGCAGCAGTGACATTGACTGACACACTTAGCTAGAAATCTATACAGATATTGATGAATGCATTAATAATTTTCTGAAAGACCCAATACCTCTATAACAAGCACTGCCCTAAAAAAAACTAAACAGATGACAGCTAAGAGACTGAACTGTCCCTGGCTAACACCCAGCATTCTCAAATCCATAAATACAAAGCACCTATACGAAAAACAGTACAGAATGGGCCACATAACCAGATACCAAACAAAACGTTACTCGTCAATCCTAACCAGCTTAATAAGTAGCGCTAAAAAATTGTATTATGGGAACAGATTATCCAACTTACGAGGTGACATAAAAAAAGACCTGGAAAACCCTATCAGAAATACTAGGAACAAAAAAGATAACACGAAATAGCGAAATTGAATTAACAAAACCAAATGAACCCCAATTCTCACCTACTGAAACAGCAAACAGACTCAATGATTTCTTCTCCACTGTAGGAAAAAACCTTGCCAATAAAATCCCAAGCTCAGATACCCCACCCAATGACTACCTCACTGGCAACTACCCGAACACACTGTTCCTAGCTCCGACTAACCCAACTGAAGTCTCCCTTATTATCAGCACACTAAAAAACAAGACAGGAGATTTAAATACCTTACCACCCTTTATATACAAAAAATTGTCACAGGTGCTATCACCAATCATTGCAACACTCTTTAACAAATCCACTGAATCCTCTACCTTTCCTACAGTTCTCAAAATAGCAAGGGTCACCCCGATCCATAGAGGAGACCACACAGACTTGAATAACTATAGGCCAATATCCAACTTACACCCTCTCTAAAATCTTTGAAAAATTAATCCATAAGCGTATCTATTCCTACCTCATCTCCCAAAACATACTCGACCCCTGTCATTTTGGGTTTAGGCCTAATAAAAATACTAATGATGCTATTATCCACATGCTAGAACATATTTATACAGCAATAGAGAAAAAAGAAGTCCCACTGGGGATCTTCATTGACTTACGTAAAGCTATCGATACAGTTGACCATGACTTGCTCCACATAAAATTGTCACACTATGGTATAAGAGGGCACTCCCTCAACTACCTAAAGTCATACCTCAGCAACAGAAGCCAATATGTGTACACAAATGGGGCAAACTCTTCCGCACAGCCAATTACAGTTGGTGTCCCACAGGGAAGTGTCCTAGGCCCTCTTCTTTCTCATATACATAAATGACCTACCAAATGCATCGCAACTACTCAAACCCACACTACTTGCAGATGACACTACATACGTCTACTCTCACCCGAGCCCAGTCATGCTAGCCAATACTGTAAATACCGAATTACAGAAAATATCAACCTGGATGAGGACCAACATACTTACTCTAAACATTAACAAAACCTACTACATTCAGTTTGGTAACAGAGCTACAGATGTCTCTCTTAACATAATGATAAATGGATCACCTATCACAAAACTCAGAGGGAAAATTCTTAGGAATCCACCTTCATAATACTCAAATTTCAAACACATATACAACAAATTTCCAAGAAAATTTCCAAGACCGTAGGCATACTATCGAAGATACGGTACTATGTTCCACAGTCAGCCCTCCTGGCCCTATATCACTCACTTATTTACCCCTATCTCACCTATGGAATTTGTGCATGGGGCTCAACAATAAACCATCTCAGACCACTAATCACCCAACAAAAGGCTGCAGTCAGAATAACAAATTCCCATTACAGACAGCACACTCCAACATTCAAAACTCTAAACCTACTCAATACAAAACATTATTACTGCATTATTACTTATTACTGCACCTACTACTTACATAGAACACTTAACTCTGACATAAACCCTCCCCTCAAACATCTCCTTACCAACCTCAACAGAACACATGACCATAACACAAGGCACAGATCACTCTTTGATGTTCCTCGTGTCCATCTCACACTATGCAAAAACTCAATGCACATAAAAGGCCCTAAAATCTGGAATTCATTACCTGTGAATATAAAAGAAACACTGTCTGTTTATAGGAATAATGGATTTTACCAGGAATAATGGATTTAAACCAGGAATAATGGATTTAAGTTGGATAAATTTAGATTTAGAAAGGACATAGGTAAGTACTGGTTTTCTAACAGAGTTGTAGATGCGTGGAACAGTCGTCCCAGTGGGATGATAGAGGCTAGGACCTTGGGTAGCTTTAAGAAGAGACTGGACAAATATATGAGTGGGAGGGGCTGGGTTTGATTGGTGTCAAGGGGTACGGGAGTTATTTCTTGAGTAGCTTTAGGTAATAAAGTTGGTAGAATTACCGACAATATGTAAAGTAAAAGGACACAAGTGCAACTAATGTGACATTTATTGTGGCAACGTTTCGCTCTCCAGGAGCTTTATCAAGCCATTACAAACAATACATGGACACAGAGGGTATATAAAGGCTCAGAGTGAGGTGAATACTAGTGAGGTACCATTTCGATGTTCACTAGTGGTAGTAGTAGTAGTAGTAGTAGTAGTGGTAGTGACAAAAGTAATACAATATGGTAGAGCAATTAATTGGTACATGAGTAAAAGGATATAAAAGCTATTACTTGGGTAACATAAAAATAGGTTGGACAAATATAGACTGGAATGAAGCAGCTTGTTTCAGTGTTCACTCTCTGTTCTTTGTGTAGTATAACAGGAGAGACTATGTGATGGCAGGGTTTACTGTTTTCAGGAGGATTCTTGCTAAGACTTCGGAGATGGTGAAGCTGCCGTCAATGCAGGAGTTTACACTATACCCTGTGGAGGCTGTGACAAGATTTACGTAGGTGAAACAGCCAGAAACCTCGACACCCGCCTCAATGAACACATTTACGCATGTAGGAACGATAACCTGAACAACGCCTGTGTACAACACCGAAATTCCACCAATCATCTCATGAAATTCAGAGACACCCAATTAGTGATCAAAGAAACTAATTTCCGCAGACGCAAGTGCCTCGAATCAGCACTGATCGCTGTTTCGAATACAATTAAACAAAACAACGGCAGCTTCACCATCTCCGAAGTCTTAGCAAGAATCCTCCTGAAAACAGTAAACCCTGCCATCACATAGTCTCTCCTGTTATACTACACAAAGAACAGAGAGTGAACACTGAAACAAGCTGCCTCATTCCAGTCTATATTTGTCCAACCTATTTTTATGTTACCCAAGTAATAGCTTTTATATCCTTTTACTCATGTACCAATTAATTGCTCTACCATATTGTATTACTTTTGTCACTACCACTACTACTACTACTACTACTACCACTAGTGAACATCGAAATGGTACCTCACTAGTATTCACCTCACTCTGAGCCTTTATATACCCTCTGTGTCCATGTTTTGTTTGTAATGGCTTGATAAAGCTCCTGGAGAGCGAAACGTTGCCACAATAAATGTCACATTAGTTGCACTTGTGTCCTTTTACTTTACATAGCTTTAGGTAGATGTCGTTTTGATAAGGACCTGCCTCGTATGGGCCAGTAGGCCTTCTGCAGTGTTCCTACATTCTTATGTTCTTATGTTCCTATGTTCTCAAAAATCACTTACCCACAACTAAATAAATACTGAATAATTGTATCTCATAAATTGTATCTCGTATATGAATCTCATTTTTGTATCTCATAAATGTCAACCTGTGACCCAATCAAACTTTATTACTATTTAACTTCATTACCTAACATAATACTCCATTCTACTGATTACACAGCAACACAGTAAATGACCATATGACCTGTCTTTGTAATACTTATTTGTACTAAATTGTTATCTGTTTTACAATAATTTTTGTACCACTGAATATATCATTGCTTAGTTAATCTTAAGTTAATTTTAAGCCTGCCCGTAATGCTCTGCATACAAGGGACTTTGGCATGTTGTGTTCCTTGTACTTCTCTGTATCATGTTCAAATAAATAAATAAATAAGTGAGTAAATTTCGAAATCGGCCGAATTTTCAAATGAAATTGGGAGTAATAGAAGCAGTGTTGTCAGAAATTAATGAAGTTGACATCACTCGTACTGTCCGTCTCCCTCAGTATTAATTCTCACTACAGGTATGTTAATTTGTATTGGCCAATATAAATTACCTACAGAAAGGGAGACGTTAGGACATGACGCAAATCTTAATTTGGCGAGTTATACCTGGAGACCTGGAGAGTCCCAGGTGTCAACGCCCCCGCGGCCCGGGCTGTGACCAGGCCTCCTGGTGGATCAGAGCCTGATCAACCAGGCTGTTACTGCTGGCTGCACGCAATCCAACGTACGAACCACAGCCCGGCTGGTCAGGTACCGACTTTAGGTGCTTGTCCAGTGCCTGCTTGAAGACAGCCAGGGGTGTACTGGTAATTCCCCTTATGTATGCTGGGAAGCAGTTGAACAGTCTCAGGCCCCTGACACTTATTGTATTGGCTCTTAACGTGCTAGTGACACCCCTGCTTTTCATTGGCGGGATGTTGCATCGTCTGCCGAGTCTTTTGCTTTCGTTGTGAGTGATTTTCGTGTGCAAGTTCGATACTAGTAACTATAGGATTTTCCAAGTGTCTATAATCGTGTATCTCTCCCGCCTTGCTTACTTACTTACTTGCCTGTGTTCGAGGGAGTACAGGTTCAGGAACTTCAAGTGCTCCCAGTAATTGAGGTGTTTTATCTCCGTTATGCGCGCCGTGAAAGTTCTCTGTACATTTTCTAGGTCAGCAATTTCACCTACCTTGAAAGGTGCTGTTAGTGTGCAGCAATATTCCAGCCTAGATAGAACAAGTGACCTGAAGAGTGTCATCATGGGCTTGGCCTCCCTAGTTTTGAAGGTTCTCATTATCCATCCTGTCATTTTTCTAGCAGATGTGATTGATACAATGTTATGGTCCTTGAAGGAGAGATCCTCCGACATGATCACTCCCAGGTCTTTGACGTTGGTGTTTCGCTCTATTTTGTGGCTAGAATTTGTTTTGTACTCTGATGAAGATTTAATTTCCTCATGTTTACCATATCGGATGTGAAGGCTTACTCAGCCCTGTAACAACTTCAGACAGTATTACCAAGGCTGGCTCCTCCTCAGGAAAATTAATGGATAGAAAAAGAAATAATTCACAAAGATAAACACTTTATTATTTAGTAATGCAAAGATAAAATATTGAAACATGAAGGTGTATCCTACTTGAAAGAAAAATGAAAAATGAAATGGAAAAATGACACTTGAATTCAACGCTAATATGTACAGTTATACTGGGGTGTCTGGTGGAGGTTGACACTGTCTTGTAGAAATTGTAGCCGTTGCTGATGATGTAGGGGGGTCACCGGTGTTTAGTGACAACCCAACGACTAGTTCTTCACAGTCTATAGCCTTGAATAGTCAGTCCAGATGACAGGAACGCAGGTTCTCTACCACTGCAAAGATGAGAGGTAGTGTCCTGTACAATTAATCAGGTAGGTAGATCATGAAGTGATGTCCCAAGACCGGTTTCAGTCCGTCTCCTTCAGCACTTCTCGTTGGTTGGCAGGTGACCCGATCTGTCATTCCAAGCTGGAAAGAGAGACAGGTTTACCTGGAGTTTACCTGGAGAGAGTTCCGGGGGTCAACGCCCCCGCGGCCCGGTCTGTGACCAGGCCTCCTGGTGGATCAGAGCCTGATCAACCAGGTTGTTGCTGCTGGCTGCACGCAAACCAACGTACGAGCCACAGCCCGGCTGATCAGGAACTGACTTTAGGTGCTTGTCCAGTGCCAGCTTGAAGACTGCCAGGGGTCTATTGATAATCCCCCTTATGTGTGCTGGGAGGCAGTTGAACAGTCTCGGGCCCCTGACACTTATTGTATGGTCTCTTAACGTGCTAGTGACACCCCTGCTTTTCATTGGGGGGATGGTGCATCGTCTGCCAAGTCTTTTGCTTTCGTAGTGAGTGATTTTCGTGTGCAAGTTCGGTACTAGTCCCTCTAGGATTTTCCAGGTGTATATAATCATGTATCTCTCCCTCCTGCGTTCCAGGGAATACAGGTTTAGGAACCTCAAGCGCTCCCAATAATTGAGGTGTTTTATCTCCGATATGTGCGCCGTGAAAGTTCTCTGTACATTTTCTAGGTCGGCAATTTCACCTGCCTTGAAAGGTGCTGTTAGTGTGCAGCAATATTCCAGCCTAGATAGAACAGGTGACCTGAAGAGTGTCATCATGGGCTTGGCCTCCCTAGTTTTGAAGGTTCTCATTATCCATCCTGTCATTTTTCTAGCAGATGCGATTGATACAATGTTATGGTCCTTGAAGGTGAGATCCTCCGACATGATCACTCCCAGGTCTTTGACGTTGGTGTTTTGCTCTATTTTGTGGCCAGAATTTGTTTTGTACTCTGATGAAGATTTAATTTCCTCATGTTTACCATATCTGAGTAATTGAAATTTCTCATCGTTGAACTTCATATTGTTTTCTGCAGCCCACTGAAAGATTTGGTTGATGTCCGCCTGGAGCCTTGCAGTGTCTGCAATGGAAGACACTGTCATGCAGATTCGGGTGTCATCTGCAAAGGAAGACACGGTGCTGTGGCTGACATCCTTGTCTATGTCGGATATGAGTCCTCTTGTGGAGTCCTCTTGTTTGCTATTTCCTGCGGTATTTCTAGTTTGCAATATTGGTTTTATCTTATCTTTGACTACACTTGTTTCCCTACTATGGCTCCTGTCCCCTATGAGGTCATTTATATGTATTCCTTCCTGCGTATAATTCCCGACTACCTGGACAAAATCTCCAGCTTCACCATTACTGTCTCCCAGGAGAGCACCACCAGCTTCACCATTACTGTCTCCCAGGACAGCATCTCCAGCTTCACCATTACTGTGCAAGACTGGTATACAATACCGACAAGATGAAAGTTAAGACACTTGTGCAACATCTGGTTATCTTTATTGTAGACGTTTCGCCATCCAGTGGCTTTATCAATACAAATTCTTGGACATAATAAGAAAAACGAAGAACTATATACAAAAGATGAGGTAATCAGTCCCTCGGCCTTGGAGGTGGTGTTTAGAGCACCGTGGTTGTAGAGATTCTGAAGCACAGGCAAGGAGACTGGCGCTTATATAGGCGTCAGTGAAAGGGACGTGTAGCAGACGAGGCCATTGTCACTGGTAGGCGGGATTTCCCAGTGGAAGTAGGTCCTTCCCAAATTGATGGGCTTTTGTATATAGTTCTTCGTTTTTCTTATTATGTCCAAGAATTTGTATTGATAAAGCCACTGGATGGCGAAACGTCTACAATAAAGATAACCAGATGTTGCACAAGTGTCTTAACTTTCATCTTGTCGGTATTGTATACCAGTCTTGCACAACTTGTCAGGCACTGCAACATCATGGTATCTTGATTCAGAGGACATCTACGTGACTTTCTTCAAGACTTCTACAACTAGCCCATCAATTTGGGAAGGACCTACTTCCACTGGGGAATCCCGCCTACCAGTGACAATGCCCTCGTCTGCTACACGTCCCTTTCACTGACGCCTATATAAGCGCCAGTCTCCTTGCCTGTGCTTCAGAATCTCTACAACCACGGTGCTCTAAACACCACCTCCAAGGCCGAGGGACTGATTACCTCATCTTTTGTATATAGTTCTTCGTTTTTCTTATTATGTCCAAGAATTTGTATTGATAAAGCCACTGGATGGCGAAACGTCTACAATAAAGATAACTAGATGTTGCACAAGTGTCTTAACTTTCTTCACCATTACTGTCTCCCAGGACAGCACCTCCAGCTTCACCATTACTGTCTCCCAGGAGAGCACCACCAGCTTCACCATTACTGTCTCCCAGGACAGCATCTCCAGCTTCACCATTACTGTGCAAGACTGGTATACAATACCGACAAGATGAAAGTTAAGACACTTGTGCAACATCTGGTTATCTTTATTGTAGACGTTTCGCCATCCAGTGGCTTTATCAATACAAATTCTTGGACATAATAAGAAAAACGAAGAACTATATACAAAAGATGAGGTAATCAGTCCCTCGGCCTTGGAGGTGGTGTTTAGAGCACCGTGGTTGTAGAGATTCTGAAGCACAGGCAAGGAGACTGGCGCTTATATAGGCGTCAGTGAAAGGGACGTGTAGCAGACGAGGCCATTGTCACTGGTAGGCGGGATTTCCCAGTGGAAGTAGGTCCTTCCCAAATTGATGGGCTTTTGTATATAGTTCTTCGTTTTTCTTATTATGTCCAAGAATTTGTATTGATAAAGCCACTGGATGGCGAAACGTCTACAATAAAGATAACCAGATGTTGCACAAGTGTCTTAACTTTCATCTTGTCGGTATTGTATACCAGTCTTGCACAACTTGTCAGGCACTGCAACATCATGGTATCTTGATTCAGAGGACATCTACGTGACTTTCTTCAAGACTTCTACAACTAGCCCATCAATTTGGGAAGGACCTACTTCCACTGGGGAATCCCGCCTACCAGTGACAATGCCCTCGTCTGCTACACGTCCCTTTCACTGACGCCTATATAAGCGCCAGTCTCCTTGCCTGTGCTTCAGAATCTCTACAACCACGGTGCTCTAAACACCACCTCCAAGGCCGAGGGACTGATTACCTCATCTTTTGTATATAGTTCTTCGTTTTTCTTATTATGTCCAAGAATTTGTATTGATAAAGCCACTGGATGGCGAAACGTCTACAATAAAGATAACTAGATGTTGCACAAGTGTCTTAACTTTCTTCACCATTACTGTCTCCCAGGACAGCACCTCCAGCTTCACCATTACTGTCTCCCAGGACAGCACCTCCAGCTTCACCATTACTGTCTCCCAGGACAGCACTATCAGCCCGACATTTACTGACTACCAGGACATCACCTCCAGCCTTACAGTTTCTGACTACATGGCCAGTATCAAGGGCAGTACCATTCAGCCCAGACTTTTTATGTTTCCATCTGTTGTAGAAAGCTTCCAGGTTTTCTATGAAAGCAGCTTTGATGTTGACCTCTTTTAATACCCTTGTGATTTTAGTCCACAGATTTATCTCATTTGGGCATACCCAAAAACACTTCCCTGTTTTAATACTGCTTGTAGCTAGTTCTTGGATATCTGCACAAGGGGCGTGACACCAATTTCCACAAAAATTACAATTTATGCATGTGGAAGCCCGTTTGTTTGACTGACCACAGACTACACACAGCTTCATAGTGATTTGAATGGTTGATTTACTGCAATTCTACTAGCAACCTCTTGAATATTCTATTAATAACCTCCTTAAATGAAGCTCTAGCTATTTGTATTTCTGTTTCTAACTGTTTTTGTATATTGGACAGCTTACCGTGCACGTTCCTGGTATATATTTAATGTTTGTGTTTATAAGGGCGCCTACAACACCATCCGTTTACAGTCTGCTTTATTGTCCAACGAAACCGTTTGAAACCAGTCAAGGGTTCAGACCAGTCAAGGGTTCGGACCAGTCCAGGGTTCGGACCAGTCAAGGGTTCGGACCAGTCAAGGGTTCGGACCAGTCGATCTGATCTGATCAGTGGGTCACTTATTTAAACCATACTGGTCGGTGATTTGAGCTAACACATGAAGGATCTACTGGAAATTATCTACCCGAGTAATATGTGATTTGATTGATACAAAAGTATAACTTGTGTGTTGAAGAGCCGGTGACTGCTGGCAACTCCTACAATGACGAACGGTCGACCTCCACCCTTGTTTATCAATCGCTGTATCTAGCTTTTCTATTTTTTTTTTCCGTCTCCACCACAATAAATGCTATATTATCACTATAGTTGACTGGTGCAAATTTTGGAGGAAGGACGCTTTTTCTGTAGTAATAATTGCTTCTCGTTGTGTATATTGCGACCGCTGGTAACTACAGGTTATATGAAATTCACAGTATATGTCTGGTATTTCAAGAAAAAAGAAACTAACAAAAGTCACTCCACTCCACTAAGTACCATTATAATACTGGTTAGTTGCTACTACAACACTGTATTCTGCTATTCACTGGTATCACTAGATTATATGCGAGTACACTAGCAGGCCAGGAAGATTATTAAAAACAGCTGACCTGTGGTAAGTTTCTGGCGACTTATGGCACCTGCCTCTATAGGCTTATCACTTCATTTACAAATTCACCTGTTTTCAAATGACACTTTAGCCTTTATCATCAATATACTAGGGAGCCACTGTAGTATACACTATACACTATGTATACTCAATGTTATCAGGGAGACTTTCTTTCCTCTGACACGAAAAGTTCAATTATTATTATTTTTTTCACACGGGACACAGGCCTATGATTCCCCTCTGGCAGTAAACTCTGCTAGGTAGTGCACACTAATTCTCCTTTTTTGACTCAGTATATAATGTTTTCCGCCCAAGACTGGTTCCAGGCGCTAGAGGGATGTATCGTATAGGATTGATGACACAAATTAAAGTTCTAGCACGTAAGAGCCACCGTGAAAATACCAGAAAACCCGGAGCACAACGAGGCACGCTGACACTGTCACTGTAAGTTTAAGAAATCACTCTCCATGATAAGTGTAAGATACTTGAAAAAGGTGGTGATTATCTAAAAGTCTCATGTGGAGATAAGTAAAAGCCTCTGCTCCTATTCTAGTGGATATTGGTTGAAAGCTTCACTTTTGACCAATAATAAACTTAGTTTACCTGGAGTTTAACTCTCTCCAGGTAAACTAAGTTTATTATTGGTCAAAAGTGAAACTTTCAACCAATATCCACTAGAATAGGAGCAGAGGCTTTTACTTACAGTTGTGCCGGGAGCTGTGAGTCGAGTGATTACTGTTTGGCCGGAGCCCCACATGTCACCTTTCGGGGTGGGGAGAAAGGGGGGAGATAGCGGGAGCTAGACGTACCCTACCTTAACAAGCAGCCGGTAATCAAACTATTGTTACCATATACTCGCTCGCTACTCCTATCTGTTGAACTTTTCCCTCACATCGGAGTAATTGAAATTTCTCATCGTTGGTTGATGTCCGCCTGGAGCCTTGCGGTGTCTGTAATGGAAGACACTGTCATGCAGATTCCGGTGTCATCTGCAAAGGAAGACACGGTGCTGTGGCTGACATCCTTGTCTATGTCAGATATGAGGATGAGGAACAAGATGGGAAATCTCCTTTATACCATTTTAATGTTTATATTTATATCAAATTACCCAAGTAACTTAGTCAAGTTGCCATTATTAAATATCTACAGTAGACACATATATCAGTCTTACTGCCAGAGTTTTCTAAATAATTTTTAAAACTATATGTTTTAATACTAATTTAAAGTCCTGACATGTGAGACTTGATGACCTGAGAAGGTGGGCATGAAGGAGGGATATTGTGACCTGGTGACCTGAGAAGGTGGGCATGAAAGAGGGCTATTATTGTGACCTGGTGACCTGAAAAGGCGGGCATGAAGGTGGGATATTGTGACCTGGTGTCCTGAAAAGGTGGGCATGAAGGAGGGATATTGTGACCTGGTGACCTGAAAAGGCGGGCATGAAGGTGGGATATTGTGACCTGGTGACCTGAAAAGGCGGGCATGAAGGTGGGATATTGTGACCTGGTGTCCTGAAAAGGTGGGCATGGAGGGATATTGTGACCTGGTGACCTTAAAGTCACACTTGACTGAGGTGCATCACTCTCAGTAAGTGTGAACTGATGTACCAAAGTTTCTCCACAATTATGAGGGTGAAATAATTTGGGACATTACCTGTAAAATTTACCAGCATAATTTCTCACAACTTTGTTTCTTTACCATCTCTTATGACTCACAATCTTCCCATAACCTGGAATCAAAAAACCACTTGGATAACCCAGAAAAATAAGACAAAGTGACTTATTTCCATTGGAGTCCTTTAATTTCCATTGTTAGTTAGTTTAATACGTTTATTATGCACCCCATACCCATCCTGTGGGCGGTAGTCAAAAGATTACAGAGGTACATAATGGGTCCAGGGACTGGGCCTCAAAGTTTTGATGGCTGAGCAAGTTACAGAGGTAATGAATTCACAATTTACAAAGGTAATGAACTCACAATTTACAAAGGTAATGAACTCCAGGTAGGTCTAGTCACAATCATGACAAGTTACAAAGGTATTAACAGATTATTTGTACTTAATATTTTATTACATGTCAGCCACAGCACCGTGTCTTCCCTTGCAGATGACACCGGAATCTGCATGACAGTGTCTTCCATTGCAGACACTGCAAGGCTCCAGGCGGACATCAACCAAATCTTTCAATGGGCTGCAGAAAACAGTAATAAGTTCAACGATGAAAAATTTCAATTACTCCGATATGGTAAATGTGAGAAAATTAAAACTTCATCAGAGTATAAAACAAATTCCAACCACAAAACAGAGCGAAAACCCAACGTCAAATATCCGGGAGTGATCATATCGGAGGATCTCGCCTTCAAGGACCATAACATTGCATCAATCGCAGCTGTTAGAATAATGACAGGATGGATAATGAGAACCTTCAAAACTAGGGATGCCAAGCCCATGATGACACTCTTCAGGTCGCTCGTTCTATCTAGGCTGGAATATTGCTGCACACTAACAGCACCTTTCAAGGCAGGTGAAATTGCTGACCTAGAAAATGTGCAGAGAACCTTCACGGCGCGCATAACGGAGATAAAACACCTCAATTACTGGGAGCGCTTGAAGTTCCTGAACCTGTACTCCCTTGAACGCAGGCGAGAGAGATACAAGTAAAGATAGAAATAGGAATACAAATAGCCAGATCTTCACTTTAAGGAGGTTATTAGTAGAATATTCAAGGGGTTACTAGTAGAATTACAGTAAATCAACCATTCAAATCACATTATGAAGCTCTGTGTAGTCTACAGTAAATCAAACAAACGGACATCCTCATGGATTACTTGCCATTTTTGTGAAAATTGGTGTCACGCCCCTTGTGCAGATATCCAAGAACTAGCTACAAGCAGTATTAAATCAGGGAAGTGTTTTTGGGTATGCCTAAATGAGATCAGTCCGTGGACTAAAATCACATTGGTATTAAAAGAGAATAACATCAAAGCAGCCTTCATAGAAAACCTGGAAGCATTCTATAACAGTTTAGAAAATAAAAAGTCTGGGCTGGATTGTGCTATCGCCCTTGATGCTGGCCATGTAGTCAGAAACTGTAAGGCTGGAGGTGCTGCCCTGGTAGACAGTAAATGTGGGGCTGATAGCGCTGGCCTTACCTGGAGTTTACCTGGAGAGAGTTTCGGGGGTCAACGCCCCCGCGGCCCGGTCTGTGACCAGGCCTCCTGGTGGATCAGCGCCTGATCAACCAGGCTGTTGCTGCTGGCTGCATGCAAACCAACGTACGAGCCACAGCCCGGCTGATCAGGAACTGACTTCAGGTGCTTGTCCAGTGCCAGCTTGAAGACTGCCAGGGGTCTGTTGGTAATCCCCCTTATGTGTGCTGGGAGGCAGTTGAACAGTCTCGGGCCCCTGACACTTATTGTATGGTCTCTTAACGTGCTAGTGACACCCCTGCTTTTCATTGGGGGGATGGTGCATCGTCTGCCAAGTCTTTTGCTTTCGTAGTGAGTGATTTTCGTGTGCAAGTTCGGTACTAGTCCCTCTAGGATTTTCCAGGTGTATATAATCATGTATCTCTCCCTCCTGCGTTCCAGGGAATACAGGTTTAGAAACCTCAAGCGCTCCCAGTAATTGAGGTGTTTTATCTCTGTTATGTGCGCCGTGAAAGTTCTCTGTACATTTTCTAGGTCGGCAATTTCACCTGCCTTGAAAGGTGCTGTTAGAGTGCAGCAATATTCCAGCCTAGATAGAACAAGTGACCTGAAGAGTGTCATCATGGGCTTGGCCTCCCTAGTTTTGAAGGTTCTCATTATCCATCCTGTCATTTTTCTAGCAGATGCGATTGATACAGTAATGGTGAAGCTGGAGGTGCTGTCCTGGGAGACAGTAATGGTGAGGCTGGAGGTGCTGTCCTGGTAGACAGTAATGGTGAGGCTGGAGGTGCTGTTCTGGGTGACAGTAATGGTGAGGATGGAGGTGCTGTCCAGGTAGTCAGTAAATGTACACATGAAGGAATACATATAAATGACCTCGAGGGAGACAGGAGCTGTAGTGGGGAAACAAGTGTTGTCAAGGACAAGATAAAACCAATATTACAAACTAGTAATACCAGAAGAGATAGCAAACAAGGGGACTCCACTAGCAATAGTGAGGATATATTACCAGAAACAACTGGTGAGAGCTCCAGTGTTATTACTAGTGAGGATAGGAATGAGACAGGTAAACATGCACCAACAGAGAATACAGTCACAGAAACCCAAGGCAAACGGGAACCAAGCCTGTGCACATACTATGCCCTTGGTATCTGCAGGCATGGAAAATCTGGAAAAACAGATGGGACGTGCAACTTTGGCCACCCTAGAAAATGTCGTGCCCATATGACAACAGGAAAATGCAAACTCCCTTCCTGTAAGCTTTTTTCACCCTGAAATGTGTCCCTCTTCAGTAAAGGAAAGACTGTGCTATAACTTAAATTGCCAGGCACACCATCTAAAGGGGACAAAAAAGATACAAAACATCCAGGCAATGGGAAAACCTGGGTAACCACAGTCACTCAAGAGGGAGAGGTTTTTTAGTGCCAGGAAGGAAAAAAAATGGCAGGAAATGGCAGAAATCGTACGCCAAATCCAGTCATTTCTGGAGTGGAACCACAGTCGATGGCCTCCACTCCAAACCAACAGATACAGATACTAGTGCCGGAAAAAGTCACCTCCCCAGTACCACCAATACCACCAGTCCCATGACATTCTTCTTTGCAAATATTCAGGGTACCTGGAGTTTACCTGGAGAGAGTTCCGGGGGTCAAAGCCTCCGTGGACTGCTTGCAGAAGCAAATGCAATGTTCGCGGCTTTCACAGAGACCCACATAAAGGATCACTTGGACAACGAAATATGGAGCCCAGAGTACAACCTATCCCGCTGCGACCGAGTGACCCGGCACACGAGGGGGGGGGGTTGGCTTGTATATCGCAGAGTCACTTGTTTGCACAGAACTGCTTAATGCCACAAATGACGTAGTGGAAGTTTTGGCAGTAAAGATCAAGAACCAAAACCTAGTCATTGTGGTAGTCTACAAGCCTCCGGATGCAACGTCCCACCAATTCCAGGAACAACTGTTAAAAATTGACCACTGTCTGGAAAATCTGCCAGCTCCTGCCCCCAACATCTTGCTCCTGGGGGATTTCAACTTGAGGCATCTAAAATGGACATTGGATTACTCCTTCATGATAAAGTTGATATGTTAGCCAAGAAGAGTATCGAGAAGGAGAATGTAGAATATAACTTTGGTATAACTGTGTCTAGCATTAGGAATAATATTAGGAGAGAAGTAAATAATGAAAATGATTGTTATAGGAATGCAGTTAGAAGCCTGAGTAGATCTATAACCCACTATGATAACATGAACGTAGATAAGTATGTTTATGGAGCAACTTGCAATGTGAACAGACTGACTGATGTTGTAGTGGCCAGGCTTAGGCTTGGTTACAAGTACTTCTGGCAGTTTGGGAGACACACAGATGATGATCAAACTAAATGTAAATTATGTGATCAGGCATATGGTTACTCTCTTGAACACTATGTGCTTAATTGTCCACTTATTGAGGAATACAGAGACAGACAGTATAATAACCTATGTGACATGTCAAGATATCTTATTAATGAAAATAAGATACCAGATATACTAAGCAAATTTCCTAAATTTGCTTGTAACAGATAAGTGAACTATAGATATGTAGATATAAATCCATATGTATTCCTGTTAACCCTTTGGGGCCTAGTTCCTAGGCCTTTTGTGTATCCATATGCTCTCGCGCTACCGTCCACAGGATGGATATGGGGTGCACAATAAACTAGCCACTTCGGTGGCAAAATCTAAAAAAAAAAATGGAGGAGTATAGCAAATAATGTTGTTGAAGTGATAACACCAGGAGGCAACTCTGACGAGAGCTCACACACGAGCTTTTAAATCTCTGCACAAAATTCAACTTAAACCAGCAAATAATAGAGCCTACTAGACTGAAGAATACACTAGACCTCATCTTCACTAGCAATGGTGATTTGATACGAAATGTCACCATATAAAAAACAATATACTCAGATCACAAGATAATCGAGGTTCAGACATGTATGCGTGGAGCCCAAGACCGACATAATGAGATTAGTCACGAGGGAGCCTTCACCAAATTCAACTTCAATAACAAGAACATAAAGTGGGACCAAGTGAACCAAGTCCTAAACGATATAAGCTGGGAAGATAGACTAAGCAATACAGACCCCAACTTATGCCTAGAACAGATTAACTCGGTGGCACTCGATGTATGCTGAAGGCTTATTCCTTTAATAAAAAGGAGGAGTAGATTTAAAATAGAAAGAGACAGGCGCTCCCTTTACAGGCGACGGAAGAGTGGCTAAAATAGGCCAATATATCTGAAATGCCTAGGGAGTCACTGGTCAGAGAAATAGCAAACATCGAACTCAAGCTAAAGGAATCTTATAGGTGTCAGGAATCGCAGGAAGAACTAAAAGCAATAAATGAAATCGAAAGAAACCCAAAGTATTTTCGTATGCCAAATCAAAGTCTAGAACAACATCCAGTATTGGGCCCCTACTTAAACAAGATGGGTGCTACACAGATGACAGCAAGGAAATGAGTGAGCTACTCAAATCCCAATATGACTCAGTTTTTAGCAAGCCGCTAACCAGACTGAGAGTCGAAGATCAAAATGAATTTTTTATGAGAGAGCCACAAGCCTATCTGCTGACTCACGAAATCGTAATGACACGATTGCAAACAAACCATACCACTGGCGGGGATAGAACCCGCTATCAGAGAGTCTCAAAACTCCAGACCGTCGCGTTAGCCACTGGACCAGCTAGTCACAATAAGATTCGTCCAACTAGGTATATTTCTACACCATAGGAAGGTTAGCATAGGCAGCACTGTGACCACAAATGCAAGTTTTTACAGACGAATCTCCAGCTAGCGTGGCCGTGACGAACTCGAGCTCAAGTCCCCTCAAAGCCGTCAACATTACGAATCTTACACAAATAACCCGCACATAAAAGACAGAAGCTTACGACGACGTTTCGGTCCGACTTGGACCATTGACAAAGTCACACTAACAGAGGAGGAGCAGAACGGCTATATATAGGCAGGAAGAGGTAGAGGTAGTAGTAGTGGTAGTAGTAGTACAAGAATTGTATATAATACCGACAGGATGAAATGACACATGCACAACACCCGGGCATCCCCACCGTAGACGTTTCGCCATCCAGCCAGCCACTGGATGGCGAAACGTCCACAATAAAGACTTCTTCTACCACTTCTACCACTACCACTACCACTACCTCTTCTTCTTCTACTACATCTACTGATGAAATTAGACACATGTGCGGCGTCTGGTTGTCTTTATTGTGGACGTTTCGCCATCCAGTGGCTGGCTGGATGGCGAAACGTCTACGGTGGGGATGCCCGGGTGTTGTGCATGTGTCATTTCATCCTGTCGGTATTATATACAATTCTTGTACTACTACTACCACTACTACTACCACTACTACTACCTCTACCTCTTCCTGCCTATATATAGCCGTTCTGCTCCTCCTCTGTTAGTGTGACTTTGTCAATGGTCCAAGTCGGACCGAAACGTCGTCGTAAGCTTCTGTCTTTTATGTGCGGGTTATTTGTGTATCGTTCCAGTCACGGTATTGTGCCTTTTTGTTATTTATTAATTACGAATCTTATTGTGGCTAGCTGGTCCAGTGGCAAATGCGATGGTCTGGAGTTTTGAGACTCTCTGATCGCGGGTTCTATCCCCCGCCCGTGGTATGGTTTGTTAAGCCTTTCTGATGTTATCCAGACGCCAAATGATTTCGAACAGGAGATAAATGACATGCCCATACACTCTGCCCCAGGGCCAGACTCATGGAACTCCGTGTTCATCAAGAACTGCAAGAAGCCCCCTATCACGAGCTTTTGCCATCCTATGGAAAGGGAGCATGGACACGGGGGTCATCCCACCTTTACTAAAAACAACAGACATGGCCCCACTCCACAAGGGGGCAGTAAAGCAATAGCAAAGAATTACAGACCGATAGCACTAACATCCCATATCATAAAAATCTTTGAAAGGGTTCTAAGAAGCAAGATTGCCACCCATCTAGATACACATCAATTACACAACCCAGGGCAACATGGGTTTAGAGCAGATCACTTCTGTCTGTCTCAACTACTGGATCACTACTACAAGGTCCTAGATGCACTAGGAGACAAAAAGAATGCAGATGTAATATATACAGACTTTGCAAAAGTCTTCGACAAGTGTGACCATGGCCAAAAGCGCAAAAAATGCATGCTAAAAGAATAACAGGAAAAGCTGGTAGATGGATCTATAATTTCCTCACAAACAGAACATAGAGTAGTAGTCAACAGAGTTAAGTCTGAGGCGGCTACGGTTAAAAGCTCTGTTCCACAAGGCACAGTACTCGCTCCCATCTTGTTTCTCATCCTCATATCTGACATAAACAAGGATGTCAACGACAGCACCGTGTCTTCCTTCTCAGATAAGATAAGATAAGATAAGATTTTGTTCGGATTTTTAACCCCGGAGGGTTAGCCACCCAGGATAACCCAAGAAAGTCAGTGCGTCATCGAGGACTATCTAACTTATTTCCATTGGGGTCCTTAATCTTGTCCCCCAGGATGCGACCCACACCAGTCGACTAACACCCAGGTACCTATTTGCTGCTAGGTGAACAGGACAACAGGTGTAAGGAAACGTGTCGAAATGTTTCCACCCACCGGGAATCGAACCCGGGCCCTCCATGTGTGAAGCGGGAGCTTTAGCCACCAGGCCACCGGGCCACCAGAATCTGCATGACAGTGTCTTCCATTGCAGAAACTGCAAGGCTCCAGGCGGACATCAACCAAATCTTTCAGTGGTGTGGAAATTATTTAATTTCCGAAGCTATAGTGCCTAATAAGTGTTTAATGTGTTGATTTGGGTCAAAATGTATTTGTATTTTGAATGGAACCAACTGGGTTCCCGCTGCGCCGGCGCAGATGTGCAGGGGTATAGGTCGAGCTGGGGCACGGGAGGCGGGAGTGTTTTTGAATGGAGTGGAGGAGGCTGGGAAAGCATGGAACCAGGAAATTGGCGTTCACGGCGGCCTAAGGATTTATATAGGCCTCATTTCATAATAGGAAGTGTCGTAACTGTTCCTGGTGGAGAGTGAGGGAACGTGATTTACAGGACCACCGTAATAAAGTGGTAAAGTGAGTGAATAAGGGTAGGACTGGGTGACTGGCACGTCGCCATGGACTGTGTCCCGGGGAAAATTACCCTTGGTTTAATCATCACTCATCGGTCTCAGATCTTAATGGAGTGATCTCTAATGTGTATAATAATTATGAGACATTAAATCGTCTTGTCAACTGTAATGTAATTAATGAAAATAACGCTAAGTTAAGAGAATGCGTGAAGTGAAATAAGTCGCCTTGCTCCGAGTGAACACCGTTAGACCACGTTGTTCCCGTCACAAGGAAAGTGAAGTTCATGGAATCACGACTTCTAAACTAGGACAAACCAACGGATACCTCGTCCTGCTGGAACAAGAACCGTGTCGGTGTAGCAGGACATCGAAAAGAGATGGTGAATGGAGGAAATAAGGAGCATCAATCACCCAGTTAAGTAACCTTTCTAGTTACAGCAGACTGATACTGGCCAGTTAGGTATGTTTTAATTGGATAGGTTATGGGTGATCCAGCCACATCAAGTGACCACCAGAGAATATCTGGTAAGTGGTGGGATTATGTACAAGTGTTTTTTTCTTGATGGGTATATCCATGTGTAACCTACCCCCCTCCCCTTCATTCAGTTAAACTAATATAATCTACACAGTCCACAATTAATTAGTAGCGCCATACTTGAGGGTGCTACCCAATTTATACTGGTCTCGGATAGATATGGATAAGATTGTGAGGGTCGAGGGGCCACCTGCAGTGACCAGAGGTGGTTAAGTTTTCTCACATGTCTACATGGGTGACTATGGTAAACAATATCGTTGTTGTCTCCCAAGGAGATTATTCGTATGCATGTAAAGTTGAGGTATGTACAAGTAATCACTCCTATAAAATTTTCCATTTCTGCCCGCTGGTCCTTCCTGAACCGGATGCAATCAGTGAAAAATTAATTGAATTAATTACTTAATAATTAAGTGACTGATTGAAGAAAGTGGGTATAGGGTACACAAATTTAATCGGTCGTGTGGTGGATGATAATTAGCCCAATTAATTACTAGCACATGGGTGGCTAGGATTTATACAAGTGCAAGAATTACTCACACAAAGTGTCTACTTAAGTCGTATAATTGGTGATTATTAATTCCTTAACCATGGCTGGGTCTGAGGAAGTTAGTGCGGCTGGCAAGTCCATGGATGCCAAAGCAAAGAAAGCGTCACTACAAGCTCGGAAGGGTCATGTTACTAAATCATACAACAAGTGTATGGAGTTAATGAGATAAGAAATGGTAAACCCTGATGAATTAAAGCTACACCTAGATGCCTTAGAAAGTAGATATGAGTCATATAAATTGTAGTATAAGGACTGTGAGAACGATCTTCTGGTGAATTGTGCAGATGATGCTGAAAGGGAGCGGCTGCTGGATCAATATTATGAAGTGGAGGACAACATTGTGTCCTACAAAACTAAGGCTTTAGAGAAGGTAAAGGGTGTAGACAATGTTGTTGGTCAACCTAGTAAGGAAAATCAGAGGTGTCTACCAAAACTCCCAGAATTATGCATGCCTGTGTTTAATCCAGGAGAAAACTGGGAGGAGTTTTGGTCTACCTTCAAAACAGTCGTACATGATAGGAGTGATCTTGCAAGTGTTACCAAATTATGCTATTTAAAGGGACAAGTAAGGGGAGATGCGCATGTTCTCATACAAGCATTCCCAAATGTAGATGACTCCTATAGTGAGGCAGTTGACTTGTTGGAGGCCACTTAGGGTAACTTGGAGCAAAGTAGGCTGGATCTAGTAGCTAATTTGGCTAGTTTGAAGACTCCAGATCACAACCGCAACAGCTTACAGCAATTTAGGATCAAACTAGAAAGCACTCTTAAGACCTTGAGTAATAAATATGATCTGGAGGTAGCAGAGTGGTTGTTGAGTGCCTTGATTCAGAATAAATTGAACCACAAGCCAGTAGAGTGGCTATCTAACAGATATCACAAGGGTTATTTCGGGTTGGAAGAAATAAGAGTGGGCCTGCAGGAGCTAATTGTCCAACTGCAGACCAGCCAACCCATTACCTCTAGGAATACCACGTCTACAGACCCCAGTGCACCTGTCAAGTTCCACAAAAGGAAACTTTATCCTAATATCAATAATCATAAGTCACCTACTAAACGGGGTTACATATGCACATATCAAGTGACAGGGGGCAGTAATAGTGGTTCTCCACATCAAAGCAAGAGGAGGAAGTACCGCAATAAGGGTAGCCCAGTTGATAAGAGGTCAGGCAAAGAAAGGAGAGATTGTATCTTCTGCAACGGTACTCATTTCTCTAAGAACTGTAATGCCTATAATTCATGGGATGTTAAAGTGGAAAGATTGGAAGAGCTTGCTAGATGTATCAGGTGTCTAGGAAATCATAATGTAAGGGATTGCCGTGCTAACTTGCACCATTGTTATCAGTGTAACAAGGGAAGACACCACATAGCTATGTGTAAGGGCGGATCTAATCGTAATAATGGTAACAATAGTACTGATAGTGATAATAACCCGGACACAACAGTAGCCAACGTAAAGATTGCAGCTAATGTCGGTAATGATGGCCTAGCTGAGGTAGCTTTACCTGTGTTGGATGTGGTGATTAATGATAAACGGCGTAAATCCAAAACTGTAACAGCATTACTGGATCAGGGATCACAACGTACCTTCATAAAACGTAATTGCCTTAATGGGATGAAGGTACAAATGGGAGATCCTGCTATACTCAAGTTATCTGGCTTTCTCTCGAATAAGAAGGCCCAGTCATACGACACTTTATGTAACTGTCAGGCTGGGCAATGAGAGAAAACGCATTAATGCCGTAATTGTGGATAGGCTCCCAGAGAAAATATCTACAATAGGCTTGGTAACGCTACTGAAAGGCTTTCAAGTAAGGTAAATTTGGCACCTTCTGGTGTAAATAATGATTCTGTGGGGCCAATAGATATTTTGATAGGTATTGACCATTATGCCACCTTTGTAAAGGGTATGACAAAGAAATGCGGAGTCACCCTTCTAAGGACCGCAGGAGGTCACGTGATGTATGGCAGGCTTCCTCGTACTGATAATGAATGACTGGAGGAAGCCATAAATACAGTTATGGCGTGTCTTACTCATGAAATATCACCCCAGTATAAATATACTTCAATAGAGGATGAAGTTGAACCTGTGTATAAATTATGGGAATTGGACAGCATAGGGATCAATGTAAATGAAGAAAGTCCAGATGATTCCTTTACTCAAATTCAAATTCAATTCAAAGTTTATTCTCTATAAAGATTACAATGTTGAATTTACAGAATTTGGTTGTTGTGTGGTTTACATGTAGTTAAATGATGATTACAGAGTGTACCACTAGAACGCCTAGCATGGCTAGGCATTTCGGGCAGACTTAGTTTAATTCTTTGTTTTAAAATATTACAAATTATGAGGTAAGTTGGTATTATGGCTAAGTGACTAAATACTAGTTTGTGAGTTTAGCAATGTGAATGCTTATGTTTTGGCACAGTACATAGTTTCAGTATTGGAGTATCATAGGATTCATTATTTTAAGATTGAGATTAATATTTCTGTTTATGGTTAAATGCGTGAGTGAGTGTAAGTGTGAACCACCAGGTGGTATTCCTGTAGTTAGTTGATGGGGTGTATCAGGGAGATAAGATGTTTTCTAATGGTAGTTTTGAAGGTGATGAATGTGTCTGCAGTTCTAGAGTTCTCAGGTAGGGTGTTCCAGATTTTAGGGTCTTTGACATACATTGAATTTTTGTAAAGGTTTAGTCGGACACGGGGAATGTCATAGAGATGTTTGTGTCTGGTGTTATGCCTGTGGGTTCTGTCACAACTATCAAGAAAGCGTTTTAGGTCAAGGTTGATATTGGAGTTTAAGGTCCTGTAGATGTAGATTGCACAGTAGTAAGTGTGGATGTACTGAACAGGGAGTAAGTTTAGTTCTATGAAGAGTGGGGGAGGGGGGTGTTGCCAGGGATGGGATTTAGTGATTATTCTTACTGCAGCTTTTTGTTGGGTTATTCCAAAACATTTTGGGGGTGTGTCAGGGGGCCCAACACTTTTGTGATTCTTCCTATTTTATCCATTATCAGCGATGCAGATTACATGGTGAGTTTAAATATGTCCCTTAGTTATAACTTTTCTCTTACATATAAGCATCACCACCCCTGAAAGGGGTTTATTAGATGTACTAGCATTATATTTTTTTTGCAAAAGTATTGAAGATTCTATGTTCAAAAAAACCTAGAGATAAGGCCTGTGTTTCTATCCCAATTTTTGAACATAGAATCCGGGGCACCTTGGTGATCCTGGCTGACTACATCACAACATGGGCGTTTACAAACCGGGAAAAGGGTAGACTGTGCCCCACATAAACGGCTGCTCAGGAAGGGAAGCACTGGAAACCCAAAAACTTTTTGGGAGCCCTTCCAAAGAAGATCTAGATAAACTAAGTCTTCATAATTTTGTGTCACCTAAGATTTTGAGGCTATTTATGTAATACCAGAAGATGCTATAAAAACCCTCAGTCTCATATAAACCTACAAATGAAATCTTTTGCCCCTTCGCCTTGCAACTCGCCGCCACAGTTGATGAGTCCTTGGGGAATATTTTCAAGCACTAAAAATTTTGGTAAGGACTGTCATTCCAACGTGACAGCTGCTCAGTATTTGAAGAGTCCATCGGGGATGTTTTTTATCATGGCCTGCAATCACCAAAATAAGGCGGGTTTTTATTGGAGAATAAAACCCCGACTTACCCCTCCCTTTGACCAGGCAAGGCCTGTTTCCCCAAAAACAAACTCCCCGCCTTCTCGAGGGTAAGTGCTGAATTCCTGACCAAGACTTTTGCAAAAGTTACTGGGAACCTGCCTCAGTGACAGAAAGATGGGTGTGTTTCTTTGTTTTTCAAGACATCCACGTCCAAAGTGCCCTGCTCGTGAAGCAATGTGCATAAATGCCACAAGAAAGGTCCTTTGCAAAGTAAAAACAAGCATCAAAAAAGAGCTAGTGCCTCCAAAATTCCCAGTGATCATGGATCAGAAACAGTGACTTCTGGCTCCCCAAAATTCACTGTCAAGGCGTTGTAAAAGTATTCATCAAAAGGAACAGAAGTAGATGGTCTTATTGATGTGGCAGCTCAGGGGTTTCTCCCGTTTAGAAAACGGCTCTCCTTGACTCTACATCACTCATCAGGTCCCCTTTTCCATGGCATCAACATCTCTCTTTTCAGACCTTAGGGTTTTGTAAGGAAATTGAGTTAATGGAAGGTTATAAAGATGTACATTTATATTCTGCCAAAACGTGCTCTGATGTTATCCTTGGTCAGGATTTTCCCGGCTGCATGGTAGGTCCCCTTTAAATATGGAGGAACTGCCTCCTCTTGTTTCTGGACTTAGCACTTTGGGTAGACCCCCCAAAGCTGTTTCAAATCTTACCGCGGATTGCCATCCTATATCAGCTAAGTCACGCCGCTATTTTTTGGAGGATCGGATGTTCATTGAGAAAAAACCAGAGGTGCTGAAGGATATTATAGAACCGGGGATTCCCTTGGCGGGAGGTTGTTGTTAAAGATGGTTATGAAACAGACTGGCTATCGATTACTCTGAGACAATAAAAAAAATTTACACTTTTGAGGGGTACCTCTCCTCGAATTGACGATCAGTGAAAAAAATTGCCACAGGGTTTTTTCCCCTTTGATCTGCAGGTGCCTTCATCAAGTCCCTAAAAAGGAAGAAGATAAACCATACACAGCTTTCAGGCTAGTGAGGGCCCTTATCATTTTCCCAGAGTCCCTTTTGGGTCACCAATGGGGAGCCTGTTTCCCAACAATTATGGATTCACCTTTCCCCAGGAAGAGCAACCCGGGAACCTACGCTTTTTAATAATGTTACCATTTGGGCAAACCAGGAGGAAATGATGAAAACCTTGATAAGTTTTTGGAAGCCCCCAAAGAAAAAAAATATCAGTTACAATGAGGAAAAGTGCATTTTTTAAACAAAAGGCTTAGCATCCTTGGTTATGTAGTGGAAGGGGGTTTCAATTTTCCCAGACCCTAACGACTACACTCTCGGAACTTCAATGCCTCAAGACAAAAGTCACTCCGAAGAACTCTTGGTCTCTTTTCTTATTATCCCAAAGGGTCTACAATATTCAAGTAAAGTCCGCCCATTGAGTGCACCCATTTCCTGTGACAAAGGAAGCAAGCCGCTTTTCCCTATTTCCAAAAAGGAATTGAAAACTCAGTAGTTCAAATATTGATGAGTCCCCACCATTCGGGGAAAAGGATGACTGCTTGCCATTGCGCAGTCTTATCCGGCAGGACGACCAGTACCTTCTTTCGAGAACTTTTTAAAGGGTCAGAGGGAAAAGTTTGTTGTAGAAAAAAAGGGAACCCAGGCCATCATGAAGCAGTTCGCCACTGGGCATTATTTAACTGGAGACATTTCAATAAAAACTGACCAACGGTCCGTGATTTTATTTCGACAAGAGGACAAAAAATAGGATAAAAATGACAAAATATTACGCTGGGGATGGAACTATCGTGTTATGACTTTGATATTCTGTACCGACCGGGGCAAAGGGAAACTCACCTGATGATTCTCTAGGTCCCCCTGTGGGGCACATTCATGATTTTCAATCACCCCAGCTCTCCACAAGGCTTTTTCACCCAGGAGTTACAGCCTGTACCATTTTGTCAAATCAAAAAACATGCCCCACTCAGTGGAAGATGTGCGAAAAATGACGGAGCAGAGTATGTCAGAGTGCAAGCCAAACTTTCATCAGCCAAAAAGACTATCTCATAAAAACCACCCAGCCTTTTGAAAGATTAAAAGATTTCAAAAAACCTCTACCCCAAAAAAATCAGAATGGTATTTCCTTCTGTGATGAATATTCAAGGTTTCCCTTTTTATTCCCCCGTAAATATGGCTGTTCAACTGTTATTAGTTTTTTCCCGTTGTTCTCTATTTTGGGATGCCAGCTTATATCCATTCAGAAGGGGTCCTCGTTTTTTAAAAAGAACTTCAGGAGTTTTGGCTAGCAAAGGTATTGCCTGCAAGAACAACAAGCACAACCCTCAAGGCAATGGTCAATGGAGCGTTTAATGGTACTATATGGAAGGCAGTTACAATGACATTAAATCGCCAATCACCTGTTCAACACTGGAAACTGTTCCTGATGCCTTCACTATTAGATCTCGTACAGCTACTAATGCAACCCCCCATGAAAGACCCCCAACTATTCATCGTTCCCCCGGGGGCCTCCGGCCCCACTTGGTTTTTATCCTGGACCCCCTGAAGAGTCACCGAGGATGAACAAAACGGATCCTTTAGTGGAAGAGGTAGGCTCCGCAAGCTAATCCACATTAGCCCAATTCGCTACCAAAAAGGTGAAGAGACTACAGTATCTACAAGACATTTAGCCCCAGTTGAAAACCCCATTAGTGTGGGGTCTCAAGATACACCAATAGATGGAAAGATGTTCGTTTTCTCCTGGAAAGCCCCTTGAGACACCCCTAAAATAGGATTCTGCTCAGCAGTTAATCAAACCCGCTGGAAAATTCGAACCTGGTGAAGAGGCTCAAGGGCAGAAGGTCGGGTGCCCCCCACCCGTTTGGGGGTTTCTGTTTTGTATTTTAGAAGGGGGGTTTAGTGATACTGGTCCTGTGGGGGGGCAGCAGCGGGATAATCTGCCCCCCTCAGGGCCCTTAACAACAACAAAATTTGGTGTGTCATGGGCACCAACTTTTTTGTGATTCTTCCCCTTTTTCCATTTTTGGTGCAGATTACATGGTGATTTTAAATGTGGCCTGTAGTTATAACTTTTCTCTTACATATGCAAACATCACCATCCTGTAAAACCATTATTTGATGTACTATCATTATATTTTGTTTTGCAAAGTACAGAAATTCTATGTTCAAAAAGCCTAGAGATAAGGCCTGTGTTTATCACAACAAGGGGGTTTTTTACCAAACCTTTTTAAAAATTTTTTTTTTATTTTGTTGGAAACTTTTCCCAAATTTTTATGAGAAGTGTGTTGTTCATATTGTTGATGAAATCAGTTACAGGCTGATCATCAGTAAGCCAAGGTTGATGTTGAAGTCTCCAGCTAAGAGAAGGTGGTGCTTATTCATTTGTCTGTTTGTTATTAGTGACTTTAATTTCTCACTGAAATTTGGGATGTTTGTGTGAGGTATCCGGTAAATGGCACCGATTGTTATAGGTGTCTTAAGGTTTTTTACAGTAAAATTAGCAAAAATGTATTCCCCATATTCATCACAAAAGCAAGTGGTGCTAATACAAGATAACTGGTTAGAGTAATAGATTGCAATACCACCCCTAACTTGGTTTGGTCTGCAGTTGTGAATTGCTGTGTATCCTGGTAGAGGGTAGATATCTATTGTGTCCTGCTTAAGCCAGGTCTCAGTAAGAATAATGCAGGAGAAGGGTGTCTTTAGTGATTCAAGGAGTGCCAGGAGGCCATCATAGTGTTTGCTTAAGGACCTGATGTTGTAGTTAAGTACTGATAGACTTATAGCATTGTTTAGGATAGTGCTGGCTTGTGTTGCTGTGTAATAAAGGCAGTTACTTTCCAATAGGTTTTGATTGGGTGTCAGATTATGGAGGTTTAGATCAGGGTCAACGTGATCAATCATCTCAAGAACAATACCAGAAGGATGTTAAATTTGAATCTGGACAATACTGGGTGAGACTTCCGTGGAAGCTGAACCATCCAGACCTACCAACTAATTACCGGATGGCGTATGGACAATTAAAGGCTCAGCTCCACGAACTGAACAAGACACTAGAACTGTTGACTGCTTACGATGATATAATTAATGAACAGTTAAATAATAAATTCATAGAGGAGGTACCTCCTGAGCAAGCCCAGATTTATGGTCACTATTTGCCACATCACGGAGTGAAGAAGGATTCTAAGACCACTCCTCTGAGGATTGTGTTTAATTGTAGTGCCAGGAGTAACAAAAATGTACCTAGTTTGAATGACTGTTGGATGACAGGTCCGTCGTTGACGGAAAAACTGGGAGACATATTATTAAACTTCAGGGTTAAGAATTATGCCTTTACGGCGGACATAAGTAAAGCTTTCCTGAGAGTGGGTCTGCAGGAGGCTGACCGGGATTGCACTAGGTTCTTATGGCCCGAGAATCCTAATGACCCACTTAGTCCCCTGAAGACTTTTCGCTTCAGGAGTGTATTGTTCGATGCTACCTCCAGTCCGTTCCTACTCCACGCAACGATAAATGCACACCTTAAGCGTATGGGTGGTCCAATGAGTGGAGTAATGGGTAAACAATTTTATGTGGACAATTTCCTGGGGGTGACGTCTACTGAAGAGGAACTAATGAGCATATATGAAGGGGCTAATGAAATAATGCAAGGTGCAAATATGCCCCTGAGGGAATGGAACAGTAATTAGTCCAGTTTAAGGGCTCAAATAAATAAAGACAACCCTGGAGTTGAAGTGTCTAAATATAGTAATATGCTGGGACTGACTTGGGACACAGAGAGAGACTTGTTATCGTTAAAGTCTAATAACTACAGTATGCTCAATAAATTAACCAAGAGAGTCTTACTTGCAGAAGTTTCAAAATGCTTCGATCCACTAGGCTTAGTGTCCCCACTTACCATAAGAGGAAAATTGTTGATACAAGAAGCATGGAAGCTTAAGTGTGCTTGGGATGAAACCCTTCCTGAGGAATTTGTTGAAAGGTGGGAAGAACTAATAGGTGAATATGTAAAATTACCATTGTTGGAGTTCCCACGTAATGTGGCCAGTCAAGATGGAGAAAATGTACTCCACATTTTTTTGCGATGCTTCGAAATTAGCATATGGAGCAGTCGCTTACCTTCAATGTAATAGTGCCATTTCTCTTGTTATGTCTAAGGCTAAGGTGGCTCCAATCAAATCACGTACCTTACCTCAGTTGGAATTAATGGCCATTTATGTAGGTGTCAAATTAGCCAATTATATAAGAAATAAATTGTGAGAGATAAATATCAGCGACACCGTAATTTGGTCTGATAACGAGGTATCCTTACAATGGATTCGTAATGGTAACAGTAAGATTGTGTATGTACAAAACAGAGTCGCTGAAATCAATCAAATGCAGGAGAAATATAACAGTTTGGGTCAGCATATGTTAACCTTTAATCACATTCCTGGTGACGAGAATCCGGCTGACTTCTTGTCTCGAGGCTTGACTTATGAAAAATTTGTGAGTGCTTTATCGTGGTTTAAAGGGCCAAGTTGGTTGGTGAGCACCGCTCCAGTCAGTAGTCCCTCCTTAGCCATTGACATTAATAGGTATTCTTCCTTACCCAAGCTGATTAGCGTGACAAGGTTAGTGTTTAAATTTATAAGTAAGATGAATATCTCATATAATTTTCCCCATCCCCTGAAATACTGGCTACAGAGGGTACAAGAAGAAACCTACAGGGATGAGATTAAATTAATGATGGACGGAAAAATTGTGAAAGGCTCAATAATAGAAAAGCTGGGGCTGTATTTAGAGGATGATGTAATTAGGTGCAGAGGCAGGTTACAAAATGCTGAATTGGGGGAATATGCTAAGCACCCTATCTTGCTGCCCAAAACTCATCACCTGACAACCTTGATTGTCTTTAATGCCCATAATAACGTGATGCACGGTGGGGTACAGGATACCTTAAACTGTATTCGGGAAACCTTCTGGATTCCACAAGGACGGCAAAGTGTAAAAAGGGTTATCAAGTCGTGTGTAATATGTCGCCGGGTGGATGCCAGAACCTACATGTACCCAGGTCCTCCACCATTGCCCAAGGAACGCGTGCAGTTGGTAAAACCATTTGATGTGACCGGAGTGGACTATAGTGGGCCAATCATTTTAACAGGTACTTCAGATGGTGTTCCCTTGAAGGTGTATGTATGTCTATTTACTTGTACAGCTACTAGGGCTGTTCATCTAGAAGTGGCTCAGGACTTGTCTGCAGAACAGTTCATACAGCTGTTCCGGAAATTTGCAGCTAGGAGATCCTGTCCAAGATTGATGATCTCAGATAATGCCACCAATTTTGTAGCGGGTGCTCAACACTTGATGGAATTAAATAAGAGTGATGATGTACAGTCTTTGTTGACCCAGCGAGGGTGTGTCTGGAAATTTATTACTCCCAGAGCCCCTTGGCAGGGAGGACTGTACGAAAGAATGATAGGTACAGTGAAAAGATGTCTTCGTAAGGTGCTACACAGGAAGAGAATTAATTTGGAGGAATTCCGTGCAGTGTTGGTGGAGGCAGAGAATCGGGTAAACAATCGCCCTCTGTCATACATGAGCGACACTCCTGACGCGGAGATCCTGACTCCCTCTCACCTAATATGCGGACGAAGGTTAGAAGCTGCACCTATCTATAGAGATAATCCCGAGGGAAGTGATGAGGATTACAATAACGTGACCGTGTTGAGTGATAAGTTCAAGATGTTAAATAAGGTAATTACTCATTGGTCCGATGTGTGGCGTAAAGAATATCTTCTTACACTACGTGAACACTTTTATGGTGCGCCAGAGGCAGTAAACCGACAGAACATTCAACCAGGTGACATTGTGTTAATTGATACTGAACAACATCGAACATTGTGGCCTCTGGGCAAGGTAGTTACATTATACCCAGATGCACAAGGTGTTGTCAGAAACGTCAAAGTGTTGTGTCGTGGTCAGGAAAGTTTGCGTACCATTAATAAATTAATTCCCTTAGAATTAAATGGTGTTCAATCCAGTGCAGATGGAAATCTAAGGGAAAGTGACACGAGTGATATTGAAGACACTGACCGAGTAATGCAAGAAGAAATTGTAGTAAGACCCACTAGGAAAACAGCAGCGCAATCTAGAGAGGGCTGGAATCGTCTCCTGGAGGAAGACGCAATTTAAGTCGTCTAACAACGACTTCCGCCCGGCCGCAGTGTGGAAATTATTTAATTTCCGAAGCTATAGTGCCTAATAAGTGTTTAATGTGTTGATTTGGGTCAAAATGTATTTGTATTTTGAATGGAACCAACTGGGTTCCCGCTGCGCCTGCGCAGATGTGCGGGGGTATAGGTCGAACTGGGGCACGAGAGGCGGGAGTGTTTTGAATGTAGTGAGGAGGCTGGGAAAGCATGGAACCAGGAAATTGGCGTTCACGGCGGCCTAAGGATTAATATAGGCCTCATTTCATAATAGGAAGTGTCGTAACTGTTCCTGGTGGAGAGTGAGGGAACGTGATTTACGGGACCACCGTAATAAAGTGGTAAAATGAGTGAATAAGGGTAGGACCGGGTGACTGGCGCGTCGCCATGGACTGTGTCCCGGGGAAAATTACCCTTGGTTTAATCATCACTCATCGGTCTCAGATCTTAATGGAGTGATCTCTAATGTGTATAATAATTATGAGACATTAAATCGTCTTGTAAATTGTAATGTAATTAATGATAATAACGCTAAGTTAAGAGAATGCGTGAAGTGAAATAAGTCGCCTTGCTCCGAGTGAACACCGCTAGACCACGTTGTTCCCGTCACGAGGAAAGTGAAGTTCATGGAATCACGACTTCTAAACCGGGACAAACCAACGGATACCTCGTCCTGCTGGAATAAGAACCGTGTCGGTGTAGCAGGACATCGAAAAGAGATGGTGAATGGAGGAAATAAGGAGCATCAATCACCCACAGTTAAGTAACCTTTCTAGTTATAGCAGACTGATACTGGCCAGTTAGGTATGTTTTAATTGGATAGGTTATGGGTGATCCAGCCACATCAAGTGACCACCAGAGAATATCTGGTAAGTGGTGGGATTATGTACAAGTGTTTTTTCCTTGATGGGTATATCCATGTGTAACCTACCCCCTTCCCCTTCATTCAGTTAAACTAATATAATCTATACAGTCCACAATTAATTAGTAGCGCCGTACTTGAGGGTGCTACCCAATTTATACTGGTCTCGGATAGATATGGATAAGATTGTGAGGGTCGAGGGGCCACCTGCAGTGACCAGAGGTGGTTAAGTTTTCTCACATGTCTACATGGGTGACTATGGTAAACAATATCGTTGTTGTCTCCCAAGGAGATTACTCGTATGCATGTAATGTTGAGGTATGTACAAGTAATCACTCCTATAAAATTTTCCATAAGCCCATGATGACACTTTTCAGGTCGCTTGTTCTATCTAGGCTGGAATATTGCTGCACACTAACAGCACCTTTCAAGGTAGGTGAAATTGCTGACCTAGAAAATGTACAGAGAACCTTCACGGTGCGCATAACAGAGATAAAACACCTCAATTACTGGGAGCACTTGAAGTTCCTCAACCTGTACTCCCAGGAATGCAGACGGGAGAGATACATGATTATATACACCTGGAAAATCCTAGAGGGACTAGTACCGAACTTGCACACGAAAATCACTCGCAATGAAAGCAAAAGACTCGGCAGACGATGCAACATTCCCCCAATGAAAATCAGGGGTGTCACTAGCACGTTAAGAGACAATACAATAAGTGTCAGGGGCCTGAAACTGTTCAACTGCCTCCCAGCATACATAAGGGGAATTACCAATAGACCCCTGGCTGTCTTCAAGCAGGCACTGGACAAGCACCTAAAGTCGGTACCTGACCAGCCCGGCTGTGGCTCATACGTTGGATTGCGTGCAGCCAGCAGTAACAGCCTGGTTGATCAGGTTCTGATCCACCAAGAGGCCTTGTCACAGACCGGGCCACGGGGGCGTTGACCCCCGGGACTCATTCCAGGTAAACTCCAGGTATAAACTACACAATATATATATACTACACTAAGTTAGTCAGTTTAATATGTTTATTATGCACCCAATACCCATCCTGTGAATGGTAGTTATAATATTAGAGGTACATAATGAGTCCAGGGACTGGACCACAAAGTTTTGATAGTTGAGCAAGTTCCAGGTAATGACCTCCAGGTAATGACCTCCAGTTAGATCCGGTCACAATCATGACCAAGTTAAAAAGGTAATGAATCATAGCACACAAAGAAATCAAAATTGTTTTGTTTTTTTGGAGCAAGTGAAAAAAAATTTAAAATAATGGGAGAGCGCTGTGGAAAATATTTAATTTTCTGAAGCTATAGTGCCTAATAGGTGTTTAATGTATTGGTGTGGGTCAAAAAATGTATTTGAAAATGGAATAGAACCAACAGGGAAGCTCTGCGCCTGCACTGATGGGCAGGGGGGAGGTCGAGACGGGGCATCAGGAGACGGGAGTGTTTTTGAATGGAGTTAAGAGGCTGGGAAAGCATGGGATCAGGAAATTGGCGTTCACGGTAGCCTAAGGATTAATATAGGCCCCACTTCATAATAGGAAGTGTCGTAACTGTTCCTGGTGAAGAGCGAGGGAACATGATTTACGGAACCACTGTAATAAGTGGCAAAATTAGTGAATAATGGTAGATGCCATGGAATGTGTTCAGGGGAAAATACCCATGATTTAATCATCACTTATCAGTCTCAAATCTTAACAGAGCGACCTCTAACGTGTATACTAGTTATGAGACGTTAAACCGTATGGCGGTTAGATTTTGCCACCGAAGTGGCTAGTTTATTGTGCACCCCATATCCATCCTGTGGACGGTAGCGCGAGAGCATATGGATACACAAAAGGCCTAGGAACTAGGCCCCAAAGGGTTAACAGGAATACATATGGATTTATATCTACATATCTATAGTTCACTTATCTGTTACAAGCAAATTTAGGAAATTTGCTTAGTATATCTGGTATCTTATTTTCATTAATAAGATATCTTGACATGTCACATAGGTTATTATACTGTCTGTCTCTGTATTCCTCAATAAGTGGACAATTACCTGGAGTTTACCTGGAGAGAGTTCCGGGGGTCAACGCCCCCGCAGCCCGGTCTGTGACCAGGCCTCCTGGTGGATCAGAGCCTGATCAACCAGGCTGTTGCTGCTGGCTGCACGCAAACCAACGTACGAGCCACAGCCCGGCTGATCAGGAACTGACTTTAGGTGCTTGTCCAGTGCCAGCTTGAAGACTGCCAGGGCTCTGTTGGTAATCCCCCTTATGTGTGCTGGGAGGCAGTTGAACAGTCTCGGGCCCCTGACACTTATTGTATGGTCTCTTAACGTGCTAGTGACACCCCTGCTTTTCATTGGGGGGATGGTGCATCGTCTGCCAAGTCTTTTGCTTTCGTAGTGAGTGATTTTCGTGTGCAAGTTCAGTACTAGTCCCTCTAGGATTTTCCAGGTGTATATAATCACGTATCTCTCCCTCCTGCGTTCCAGGGAATACAGGTTTAGGAACTTCAAGCGCTCCCAGTAATTGAGGTGTTTTATCTCCGTTATGCGCGCCGTGAAAGTTCTCTGTACATTTTCTAGGTCGGCAATTTCACCTGCCTTGAAAGGTGCTGTTAGTGTGCAGCAATATTCCAGCCTAGATAGAACAAGTGACCTGAAGAGTGTCATCATGGGCTTGGCCTCCCTAGTTTTGAAGGTTCTCATTATCCATCCTGTCATTTTTCTAACAGATGTGATTGATACAATGTTATGGTCCTTGAAGGTGAGATCCTCCGACATAATCACTCCCAGGTCTTTGACGTTGGTGTTTCGCTCTATTTTGTGGCCAGAATTTGTTTTGTAAGCACATAGTGTTCAAGAGAGTGACCATATGCCTGATCACATAATTTACATATAGTTTGATCATCATCTGTGTGTCTCCCAAACTGCCAGAAGTACTTGTAACCAAGCCTAAGCCTGGCCACTACAACATCAGTCAGTCTGTTCACATTGCAAGTTGCTCCATAAACATACTTATCTACGTTCATGTTATCATAGTGGGTTATAGATCTACTCAAGCTTCTAACTGCATTCCTATAACAATCATTTTCATTATTTACTTCTCTCCTAATATTATTCCTAATGCTAGACACAGTTATACCAAAGTTATATTCTACGTTCTCCTTCTGGATACTCTTCTTGGCTAACATATCAACTTTATCATGAAGGAGTAATCCAATGTGTGATGGGATCCATAGCAATTGTACATTAATTCCTTTGTCCCTAATTTTTGAGTATCTATACCTGGCTTCCCCAATGAGCATGTTGTTGGAGTCATTATATGAGCCAAGAGCCTTCAATGATGACATAGAATCAGTAATGATGATAGAGTCAAGCTCAGTGTCATAGGTTAGCTTTAGCGCCATTAGGATTGCAAACAATTCAGTTTGCAGTGTAGACGCCCAGTTGTTAATTCTTATGCCTAACTCAACAAATTTATTATCGTTCTTAACTAGGGAGGTGGCAACAAGAGCAGATGCAGCCCTGCCAGAAGACTCCTGTTTAGATCCATCAGTGTATATAACTTGTGATAACTTGTTACTACCAGCTAGGTGAGAAATTTCTTCTTGAGCAGTTGCTCTAACAAGAGATTTAAAGAAGGGATTACTAGCAATGAGCTTCTTGGGAGGGACTTGTAGGTATGTGATATTAAATGAACACATCTTCCATGGAGGGGTGAAATGCTCTTGTTGCCTACAGTGATACAGTTCATGCAGGTTATAAAACTTAATGCAATTGCACGTTTTCACAATCCATTTAGATCTGTGTGTATTTACCTCTAGACACTTGGTAAGATTCACTGTGACAGTGTCTGGTTCGTTTCTCAACATTCTAATACCGAGTACAGTGTTAATTTCAACAATCCTATCACTGATACTAGAAATACCAAGCTCCTTCCTCATGTTAAGAACTTTTGTAGATCTGGGACAGCCAAGAATAATCCTGAGAGCTTCATTTTGCATTAACTCCAAGGGTCGGAGAGAACTTTCTCTAGCTAATAACAACATGACTCTGAAGTAATCAGTGATAATAACACTAAGTTAAGGAATCGTTTTATTTTTATTTTATTTATTTTTATTTTATTTAGTAATTTAAGCATACATACAGAGGTACAAAAAATACAGGTAAGAGCAGCATGCCAAAGCCACTTATATGCATAGCATTACGGGCTGGCTTAAAATTAACTTAAGATTAACTAAGCAATGATGAAATCAGTGATAAAACATTATTGTAAACAGATAACTATAAAGCACAAATGAGTATTACAAAGACAGGTCATATGGTTGCATGCATTGCTGTACATTCAGTCGAATGGAGTATTCTGTTAGGTAGTGTATTTAAAAAAATAACAAAGTTAGATTCGGTCCTAGGTTTAACATTTGTGTGATATAATTGTGAGTAACATATAGGATATACAATTTATAAGGTTCAGTTATTCAGTATTTATTTGGTTTTGAGTGAGTAAGTGATCTTTGAGAAGAGACTTGAATTTATAAACAGGTAGTGTTTCTTTTATATTTACAGGTAATGAATTCCAGATTTTAGGGCCTTTTATGTGCATTGAGTTTTTGCATATCGTGAGATGGACACGAGGAACATCAAAGAGTGATCTGTGCCTTGTGTTATGGTCATGTGTTCTGTTGAGGTTGGCAAGGAGATGTTTGAGGGGGGGGGTTAATATCAGAGTTAAGTGTTCTAGGTGTAGTAATAAGTATGGATGTTTTGTATGGTGAGTAGGTTGAGTGTTTTGAATATTGGTGGAGTGTGCTGCCTGTAGTGAGAATTTGTTATCGTTCTAACTGCAGCCTTTTGTTGGGTAATTAGTGATCTGAGATGGTTAATTGTTGTTGAGCCCCATGCACAAATTCCATAGGTGAGATAGGGGTAAATAAGAGTGATAAAGGGCCAGGAGTGCTGACTGTGGAGCATAGTACCGTATCTTCGATAGTATGCCTACAGTCTTGGAAATTTTCTTAGAAATTTGTTGTATATGTGTATGAAATTTGAGTTTATTATCAAGGTGGATTCCTAAGAATTTTCCCTCTGTTAGCTTTGTGATAGGTGATCCGTTTATCATTATGTTAAGAGGGACATCTGTAGCTCTGTTACCAAACTGAATGAAGTAGGTTTTGTCAATGTTTAGTGTAAGTTTGTTAGTCCTCATCCAGGTAGATATTTTCTGTAATTCGGTGTTTACAGTATTGGCTAGCGTGACTGGGCTCGGGTGAGAGAAGACGTATGTAGTGTCATCTGCAAAAAGCGTGGGTTTGAGTAATTGCGAAGCATTTGGTAGGTCATTTATGTATAGGAGAAAGAGAAGAGGGCCAAGGACACTTCCCTGTGGGACACCAACTGTAATTGGTTGAGCGGAAGAGCTTGCCCCATTTGCATACACATATTGGCTTCTGTTGCTGAGGTATGACTTGAGGTAGTTGAGGGAGTGCCCTCTTATACCATAGTGTGACAATTTTACGTGGATTATTATTATTATAATCAAGGGGGAAGCGCTAAACCCGGAGGATTATACAGCGCCTGGGGGGGGGGGGATGTGGAAGGCATTCAGGCTTAATTCGGGGAACTGGAGCACAGATCCAATTCCCTAAATCAAGAGCCCCTCACCAACATCAAGGAACCTTCCTTGAGGGGAATTTTACGTGGAGCAAGTCATGGTCAACTGTATCAAAAGCTTTACGTAAGTCAATGAAGATCCCCAGTGGGACTTCTTTTTTCTCTATTGCAGTGTATATATGTTCTAGCATGTGTATAATAGCATCATTAGTATTTTTATTAGGCCTGAATCCAAATTGGCAGGGGTTGAGAATGTTTTGGGAGATGAGGTAGGAGTAGATTCGTTTATGAATTAATTTTTCGAAGATTTTTGAGAGAGGGTGTAAATTGGATATTGGCCTATAGTTATTCAACTCTGTTTGGTCTCCTCCTTTATGGATCGGGGTGACACTTGCTATTTTGAGAGCTGTAGGGAAGGTGGAGGATTTTTTTTTTTTATATTTTATTTAAAACATCATAAATACAAGGCTGCTTAAAAATTAAATAGCATCACCATACATAATCTATAGAGTACAACGAGGTACACATCATAAATACCAGAAAAAAAAATCTTTAACTAATACGTATAGATATATACGACAAACACACCATAAAATGCATACGTACGTTTCACTAAACACACACAATACCAAAAGATATAACTGCATAACAAATATAACACTGGTGGAAACCCCACTTAACCCAATATAACCTACATGCACATCATACAAACATGTTACATTGATGTTTAAACAATAGTTTATGTAATTTGCATACTAAATATACAATTGATTATAGAAATTCCAACTTAGACACAAATTCAATGATTTACTCTAACAAATTCATTAACATAATAAATATTATATAAATTGACGATCATATTAATCGTCAGCAATTTCCATCCATTCCATAAGTGTTCAATCTTGATACCTATGAACTACGTTTGAATCACAAACAAAAATCATAATGTTGCTACATATTTATAGGATACAATTGGACAACTCAGGGTAATGTACACGTGTTATATCCCTTTAATACTTTGGTGACTCACAGACTAGATTGAACAGTAACAGGGAAGGGATAAAACATGCATATATATATATATATATATATATACATATATATATATATATATATATATATATATATATATATATATATATATATATGCATGTTTATATACCTAAATATCTGGACCTCCATAACACAATCAAAAACAAAACTAAGAAAACTAGTGACTCAAGAATACAACGAGTCTTTACACAAAGGAAGCATCAAAAACATAACAAATATGTAAAGGCACCCCAGTCATTTTGTACACAAAAGGTACAATAAGTAACCCTAACCCCTGAATCTACAACCACACATCCATAACAACTAAAAAACATTCATGCCCAAACTCATATTCACGCAACTCACACCCTTCCCCCCAAGAGACGAGCCAGCTATTGCCCACTGACCTACACGACAACTTATTCGGCATGCCCGTATATTTATCACAGATTCACAAGGGTTTCAAGACTGAGCCTTTTATAACCGTCCGAAAAACCCTTATCCCACCTCCTCCCATACAATTCCCTATTCCTACACATTGTACGATAAAACGTTATTGCAAGGACACGCCTTCTCACCTCACTGACCCGTTTTCCCCGCATTACCCACGAAATATAAATGTAATCCACGATAATATAATCTAAAGCCCGCTCAACGTCCTGGTCTAATCCACCGATGTCGAGACTTAACGCACGCAGGACCTGCACTCCTCTGCCTCCCACCCTCTGTACCACCCTACCCAACCAACTCCTGACATCTTCTAAACCTTCGCAAAAATAGACAATGTGAAAAGCCGTGTCTTCCCCACCACAAAACCCACACCCGCCTCCCTCCACTACTCTTCTGGATCGTAGTATTGCCCCTGACGGCAATATACCATGAAAAAACGAAACATGACTACACGCACCCTAGGCCGTAATTTCAACTTGCTAAATCTCACACTATGCAAAAACTCAATGCACATAAAAGGCCCTAAAATCTGGAATTCATTATCTGTAAATATAAAAGAAACACTACCTGTTTATAAATTCAAGTCTCTTCTCAAAGATCACTTACTCACCCAAAACCAAATAAATACTGAATAACTGAACCATATAAATTGTATATCTTAAATGTTTCTCACAATTATATCACATAAATGTTAAACCTATAACCTAATCTAACTTTATTATTTTTTAAATACACTACCTAACAGAATCCTTCATATGACTGAATGCAACCATATGACCTGTCTTTGTAATACTCACTTGTGCTTTATAGTAATCTGTTTACATTAATGTTTTATCACTGATTTCATCATTGCTTAGTTAATCTTAAGTTAATTTTAAGCCAGCCCGTAATGCTATGCATAGTATAAGTGGCTTTGGCATGCTGCTCTTATCTGTATTTTTTTGTACCTCTGTATGTGTGCTCAAATTGTAAATAAATAAATAAATAAATAAATAAATAAATCGGAGCCATATATTTTCCCACGAGTACATGGGGAACAAACCTTCTACTGGAGCTGTGCACATACCCCCTAGTAACCTACTTAAAACCCTTATGCGAATGTTCCTCCGTTCCTTTACCATCAACAAAGCTCGTAGTACAATCTCACATTCCCTTAACTCCATTCCCCTATACCACTTTTTCACCCTCGTATATACTTGGTCCATATTTCCCGCCATCACACCCACACGCCAAACCTCCCACTTAAGAAAAACACATTTCACCCTACGCTTTAAGTCCAACAATCCTAAACCTCCTCGACGTACAGGTAACATAACAACCTCACGTTTTAACCAATCACACCTCGATCCCCACAGAAAGGTAAATACTCTTCTCAATATTCCATTGACCTTACTATACAATAAAACGTTAACAACAATCACACGTTGGGCCAGAGTGAGATGTTGGGGCCTCAAAACACCCAGACGACCAATGACCTTTTCCAACGTCCTTACTGAATTTTCCTCCCGCGCCACATCCAAATCGTCTCTATAAATAATACCACAAATCTTTAATGACATCGCAGATGTGTTAACCACGTTACAGCTCACCATTCCACCCCCTTTCCAGGTACCCAACCCCATGATCATCGACTTTTCACTGTTTACCTTCATACCCGTGGCACGTTCAAACACACGCACATCTTCCAACCCTTTCATAGACATTCGTTCACACACCAAAACAGTCGTATCATCCACATAACCTATTAATGCCGGCCAACAATCCCCTTCCCCTACCCCACCCCCACCCCAGGAACTAACTGTGCTCTCAACCATCCTGTAAAAGGGATCCTGAAAACACGCAAATAAGATCTGTGACATAGGGCACCCTTGTCTTAAACCTCTACCCATCTCAAAGTCTGTCCCCATACACCCATTTATTTGTACCCTCATCCTTGCCCCCTTATACAGCGTGTTTACCCACCCAACTATTTCTTCTCCATAACCCTGTCTCCGAAGAATACTCTGCAGTGCACCCCTTTCCACTATCATAGGTGGCTCGCCAGTCCAAGGCCAGTAAAGCCGCCCCCTCCCCTATCCCCTTTGACTCCACAAAACTTCTTATAAGCCTTCTAACATCGACCTGCCCGGCAACCCATACTGCGATGGCGAAACGACCCTCCCCACCACGCATTTTACCCTATTACCCAAAATTTTTGCGAAAACCTTATAGTCTGCACAGAGCAACGATATCGCCCTATACTTCCCAAGGTTTGGCTGCCCTTTGCCTTTCGGGACCAACACCACAACTGCCGTATTCTGTTTATCCCCTAACGTACCCTTCTCCTTCATACAATTTAATAATCTTACCATGAACTTCCCAATCAACTCCCAATGCTGCAAATAAAATTCCACCGGTAAACCATCAATACCCGAGGACTTGCCCTTCCTCATTCCGTGTAAAGCAATTTCAATTTCCTCCTCAGTAATAACCCCACTCAATGCCTTCCTATCACTGTGACCCAAAATGCACTTAGCATACTCGCACACCTTACTTAATTCCACTTCATCCACGCCACTACTAGTCCAGTGTTTTTTATACCATGTATCCACATATGCACTCATAGCTTTTGTGTTTCGTATCACTTGACCTGCTCTATGGATTCCCATCGTCTCATTTACCTCCAAGCTCGGGATTGCCGTCAGTGCCTGCTTTTGCTTTTGTTGTCTCAACACACATGCGGATGGCCTATCTCCCCACAAAACTTCTTCTAATCCTGCTTGCACCCTCACCGCTTGAAACCGCTCATTATGCAACGTTCGCAAGCTCTCTTTTATGTCTACAATCTCGTCAAACCCACACTATTTGCTGATGACACAACATACGTCTTCTCCCACCCGAGCCCAGTCACGCTAGCCAATACTGTAAATACCGAATTACAGAAAATATCTACCTGGATGAGTACTAACAAACTTACACTAAACATTGACAAAACCTACTTCATTCAGTTTGGTAACAGAGCTACAGATGTCCCTCTTAACATAATGATAAACGGATCACCTATCACAAAGCTAACAGAGGGAAAATTCTTAGGAATCCACCTTGATAATAGACTCAAATTTCATACACATATACAACAAATTTCTAAGAAAATTTCCAAGACTGTAGGCATACTATCGAAGATACGGTACTATGCTCCACAGTCAGCCCTCCTGGCCCTATATCACTCTCTTATTTACCCCTATCTCACCTATGGAATTTGTGCATGGGGCTCAACAACAAGTAACCATCTCAGACCACTAATTACCCAACAAAAGGCTGCAGTTAGAATGATAACAAATTCTCACTACAGGCAGCACACTCCACCAATATTCAATACACTCAACCTACTCACCATACAAAACATCCATACTTATTACTGCACCTATTACATACATAGAACACTCAACTCAGATATTAACCCTCCCCTCAAACATCTCCTTGCCAACCTCAACAGAACACATGACCATAACACAAGGCACAGATCACTCTTTGATATTCCTCGTGTCCATCTCACGCTATGCAAAAACTCAATGCACATAAAAGGCCCTAAAATCTGGAATTCATTACCTGTAAATATAAAAGAAACACTACCTGTTTATAAATTCAAGTCTCTTCTCAAAGATCACTTACTCACCCAAAACCAAATAAATACTGAATAACTGAACCTTATAAATTGTATATCTTAAATGTTTCTCACAATTATATCACATAAATGTTAAACCTAAAACCCAATCTAACTTTATTATTTTTTAAATACACTACCTAACAGAATACTCCATTCTACTGAATTTACAACAATGCATGCAACCATATGACCTGTCTTTGTAATACTCACTTGTGCTTTATAGTAATCAGTTTACATTAATGTTTTTCACTGATTTCATCATTGCTTAGTTAATCTTAAGTTAATTTTAAGCCAGCCCGTAATGCTATGCATAGTATAAGTGGCTTTGGCATGCTGCTCTTATCTGTATTTTTTTGTACCTCTGTAAGTGTGCTGAAATTATAAATAAATAAATAAATAAATAAATCGATCCTCTAAATAATTCACTAGCCCATATTTTAAAGTGTTTATACGCCTACCCTCCCTCACATAAAAGGACTTTATCCTTTCCTTTGCCACCGAGTCCCACCACGTTACAATGTCTTCCACCTCCTGAGCTTCCCTTGAAAGCTCATTCCACAGCATAGAAAAACCCTCCAACCCTTCCTCATCACTTAACACACTAATATTTAATTTCCAATAATTCTTATAAATTTCGGCCATTCCCTCCCACCCTACCTCCACTACAACTGCCCTATGATCTGACAAGACCGTCTCCACCGTATTAAAAGACTTTACAACTACTCCTTGAGAAATATACACTGTCTAACCTTGCAGCATATCCCCTTCTGATAAAAGTATGTTCTGTTTCCCACACCCCTCCCCCAAACACATCTCTTAACTTAACATCCCTCAACAAATCTCTGAGAGGTGCAGACACATGCCCAGCCCCTTTGTGTTCGACGTCAGCCGCCCTTATGACACAGTTCCAGTCACCCCCCACTATCGCTACTTCCGGAAGACCACGCAAAAAATAAACAAGGTCCTCACACACAAAATCCGTTCGAACCTTCGTGTCATTCTCCGCAGGGGCATAGACACTAACCAAGGATACACGCTTTCCCATCCAAGTCCCATCCACTCGCAACACCCTCCCCCCACCCCCCTCACATCTCTGCAACACCCTCCCCCCACCCCCCTCACATCTCTGCAACACCCTCCCCCCACCCCCTCACATCTCTGCAACACCCTCCCCCACCCCTCACATCTCTGCAACACCCTCCCCCCACCCCCCTCACATCTCTGCAACACCCTCCCCCCACCCCCCTCACATCTCTGCAACACCCTCCCCCCCCTCACATCTCTGCAACACAAACGGGCTCGTCTCTTTTATTAAAAGACCCACACCACCTTTCAAACGGATAGTTGGCAGGGTCAGTACTGTATAACCTGCAACCTGCAACACTTCTCCTTCTTTGAAATTGTGTTCTTGAAGGAAGAGAACATCAATTCTATGTTTGCTAAGAAAACTGCTCAACCAATCTCTCTTTAGTCTAGTACATAAACCGTTAACATTAGCAGTCATACACCTAAGGCCTATTATATTTTCCACCCTTTCCTCTTCTCCCGTGGTTCACCACTTGATTTGTTACGTCTATGTGTCTTCTTTACAGTACCTTCCCATTCGCCTCCCTTCTTGCGATGGCGTCCCTCATGACCCCCCCCTCCCCGCCCCTCCCCTCACCCATCCTCTGTGCCGGCGTCAGTACGTCATCCGAATCTGACGTAGCTGCCCGTTTCCTCGTAACGTTCTTATCCTCCATGTCAAGATCCGAGGAAGCCTCACAGTGTACCTCAACATCCACCTCACAATGAGGTATGAAGTCTCCCGATGTCCCAGTCTCGTCGTCCTTCTGCGGAGTCTCATATTGTTGACAATCCGGACTCAGAAAGTCTCCAGCTACGTCTTCCGGAGACGGAGCTTCCACCACTTGCGGTGACAAGGTCCTTAAAACTTCGTCTAAATCCTCACCGACATTCGTCTCTCGACCAATACTCAACACGTCATGCCGGGGTATCAATCCAGTAGATGGTATCTGCAACGACTCAGGTGCAGGCAGCTGAGGGAAGGACTCACTCTCATTTCGAAAAGCCTGTTCCACCATCTCACTCCACAAACGACCACGCCCTTCCTCTGACGAACGATGCTCACCTTCATCACGTGTGACTGGGGCTACTTCTTGCACAGGTTTGGTCACACGTCTGTTCTTTTCGCATGCCGCCGCTATGTGGTCATACTCTCCACAAATGTGACACGTACGCCGCTGTCCAGGATATAAAACCATTACCTGTGTCCTAAAATCTTGAAGATACACATATGACGGTATGGGTTGATGCAACGTCATCTTAAGGCTGAATGTACCTTCCGGCATACCTGTGTAGGCACCCATAATCCACTTACCCTGCTGGGCAGAATGCACAGTTCCATATTTCTCAAATACGTTTCTGATGTCAGCTTCGTTTGCCTCGAAGGGGACATTCCTCAACTTTATCCAGGTATAATATCGAGACACGTCCACCAGTCTCACGCACAGCAGGAGTAACGTCAAAACACACATCTTGAAAGCACGTAACCACCGATTCATAAACTGTCGCAGCAAGCAGTTTCACAAATACTCTATGCGCTCCGTTCAGCGCTACCCCATACAATTCACCATCTTGTATGCCGTATGTCTCCCTGATTATCTTGGGTAAGAGTATTTGAGCTGAACTAGGTGTAATCGCACCTCGAAGCAGTTCAATACCAATAGTATTAACGCGTCTGCGATAACAAACCGCCATCTTAACACCAGTAATTTCCCAGCGGTGTCAACAGAGACACAACAACACCTCCTCATACCACTTCTGTCAGGTTACTGAGGAGCGTCAGGCAAAGGGGTCTACACAGCCCAAGAGCGATGCAGACAATGGTGGAGGATTCAATGGATTTGTTAAAGAGTGTTGCAATGATTGGTGATAGTACTTGTGACACTTTTTTGTATATAAAGGGTGGTAAGGTATTTAAATCTCCTGCCTTGTTTTTTAGTGTGTTGATAATAAGGGAGACTTCGTATGGGTTAGTCGGAGCTAGGAACAGTGTGTTCGGGTAGTTGCCAGTGAGGTAGTCATTTGGTGGGGTATCTGAGCTTGGGATTTTATTGGCAAGGTTTTGTCCTATAGTGGAGAAGAAATCATTGAGTCTGTTTGCTGTTTCTGTTGGTGGGAGTTGGGGTTCATCTGATTTTGCTAATTTTATTTCGCTATTTCGTGATATCTTTTTTGTTCCCAGAATTTCTGATAGGGTCTTCCAGGTCTTTTTTATATCACCTCGTAAGTTGGATAATCT